>NC_092423.1:53269219-53421522 GCF_036169615.1 Heliangelus exortis | reverse complement strand
ATGCTTGAGATGCACTTACATTTAGGTTACATTATTATTATTTTTTTACTAGAACCATAGACGGGTTTGGGTTGGAATGGACCTTAAAGTTCATTTAGTTTCAACCCCCCTGCATGGGCAGGGGCATCTCCCACTAAACCAGGTTGCCCAGACTGTATTTGTGCCCTAATCCATGGGCAGGATGTAAGAAATGTGTATATCCTTGTATAAGTATGCCCTTTATCCATTACTTGTAAGGATAAAAACTAAATCATGATGAGGGTAGAAAAACAGTGGAACAGGTTGCCCAGAGGGAAACTCCATCCTTAAAGACACTCAGAACTTGACTAGACAGTGTCTGGAGCAACCTGCTTTAACAAGACCAGCCTTGAGCTGCAAGCTGGATCAGATTACCCAAGATTATTGAAGGATCATATTCACATCTTTCTTACAGTGTGAAAGAGCCACTACAAGGAACCAAGATTATCAGCATATGTAGTATAATGATGGAAAGCTGCCTTAAACAATCCCAGAGTGAGAAGCAAGCAGATCAGTAGTTCTTACTTTCACGGATGAGTCTACAGGTACAAGTGTAGCTCTTCATCCTACTGCCTCAGAAATGAACAAATAACTGCCAGGCACACAGGCTCTGCTGCCAAGGAGAAATGAAAAATGAAAGGCCTGGTCTAAACACTGCTGTTTACTCCTTCTTTACAGGAAGGGTTGTTAAGCACTGAATAGCCTCCCCAGGGATGTGGTTGAGTCACCATACCTGAATGTCTTTAAAAATCACCTGGATGTGGTGCTTGGAGACATGGTTTAGTGGTTGATCATCAGGAATAGGGTGATAGGGTTAGAAGGTTGGACTCAGTGATCTTTAAGGTCTTTTCCAGCCTGAGCAACTCTATGATTCTATTCTATTCTATTCTATTCTATTCTATTCTATTCTATTCTATTCTATTCTATTCTATTCTATTCTGTTCTATTCTAAGCCTCACTGTATTAGCAGCTTTTCACAAAGGAGAAGCAGAAAAAAATCTACAAGCAGGACAACTCTTAATGAGAGAACACATAATGAAATTAGCATAGATAATTTAATGAAAGGGGAAGGACAGAAAGAAGCATCATTATGAAAATTTAATTAATAAACAATTACAGCAAAAGTACCTATTTCCAGACTGCAGGGTGCTGGGTTTTTTCATTTATAAAAAGCACTGAAATATGGAAGGAAAGTATACCTGCTACTAGTGGGGCTAAGGAGACATCTGAAGTATTGAAAGAGTTGAAGAATATCTTGGAAGCTTGAAAACACTATTCTTCTGAGGCTCTCAAGATCCTATTAGTAAATCAAAGACCTTGCAGAAAAATGGCTCTTATGGGCAAAAGTGTTTGAAATCTGCAGGGAGGCAGTAATTCATCCCTGATGACCTCCCACACCCTGAGTAAGTCCATTCTGGATATAAATGGTGTTCTTGACATCTGGCAGTCCTATAGCAGGAATCCCTGGGCCAAGAGTAAAATGATGACAGAGTGAGATTTACTAGCTAGTTAGCAAAAAAAGCCAGTTATCCAAAAGGCTTCCTGTGTCATATATGTACTTTTTCTGAAGCAGGCTGAGTTACTGCAGGACTGTGCCATAGGTATAATTTTGCCTTCCTCATGGAAGGTCAAATAAGTATTTTTTTGACCTGCCGAATAAAATCGTCCAAAAGCCGTTCTATGTGTTGGATAAATGTTGCCATAACCACTACAAGGCATGAGAGACAGAATGGTTAGCCAAAATAGGACAGTGACAGCAGCTTACAACAAAATTTCTGTATTATGTGAAGGGATTTGTCCCCATTTATATGGAGATTTTTCTGTGCCATGCTGGACATCCAAGAAGAGCCCTTTAGATGCTTCACTACTACAAAGAGGTACAGAACAGGCTTTCTTTTAGATATGAAGCAAACTTATTATTTCAATAAATGAAGAAAAAATGTTATCTAAATGTTATCTTTAATACACACACTCCAAGTTCTGTTTTGATTTTTTACTTTCACAGTATGCTTTAAACGGACTACAAAAAATACATTAAATTCTCCAAAATCAGAAACAGCAAATTACTGACAATGATCTATTCTTTAGGACCTCTAAACTAGTGATAGGCTTGGTCAATAAACCATGAGCTGAGCTTGCTCTCTCAGGCAAGCCCTTGATGAAACTTTGCCTTTGCTTAGAGACCCATGCCCTTTGGGACTCCATCCCCTCCACCATCAGAAATATTCAAGTTTGATGGTGCTGAGATCTGATACTTACAAGACAATCCTTGTCTCCTGAAAGATTTTGCATCTGTGAATTATAAACACCAGAATACAGTACTTATTATTATTCCATAAGAAAACAACCAAAACAACCAAAACACAGCTCAGTATCTTGCCATTCTTTTGGAGTAAATATCACAAATTGATGCACCCTTCCAATCACTGCTGCTTCCCATTTCCAATGTATTTGTCTTCTATTTTTCTATAAAGATAAAACCACTTGGGCCAAAGTTTGCACCTTGGCTCTTTGTGCATGGCTGTACACAAAAGGTGCTAGGCCAGATGAGATGCAGCAGCCACAAGCAAGCAATTCTTACTGAATTCAGTGGGGACCAACGTGGCTTGCAGCAGCTTCAGAAACACACCCTCTGGAAGTATCCAAGGGGAGCCCTTGTGCAATGGAGAAAAGAAAGGGGAATCTATCTTCCAGGGCAGTTCCACCAAACCCCTATACAATATCATCCAAAAGAAACTTCCAGAAGCATTTAACAGTGGCAAATACTAAGTAATTTGTGAATTAAAGATGAGACTGTAATCTCTGATTGTCAATAGAGATTATCAATGAGTGGATTTGTGAAACATTATCTCAGCTGTACTAATCCATTTAAATAAATTATGGTGAATTCAGCACCCATTGTGCAAAACACCAACATCCAACATTCAAAGCACCAAACCAATAGGTGTCTGCTCATGGATTTATCAGATGCTAGGATAGATGAGAAAAATAAAGCTACTGGATTTCCAGAACCTCTCCTTATTTCCTCAAGTGCTTGATATGCACTCTGGTATTCTGAGTGATACCAAAGCTAAGCAGAAACATGCACTGGAGTTTTGAATCCAATGCAAGTACGTGCCTGAGGGTGTCGCTGGCATGAATGGAAGAGCAAAATGAACATGTATGGGAACTCCTATTTTCAAACTTTGGCATCTACACTTAAGAATCCTCCAGACCCAAAGTGCAGATGTACCATTACCACGGCACACTGCCAAATACAGTGTGGCCTGATGGTTTCTACTTAAATTTGGAAGCAGTATATTTGCTCTCAGGGGAAACCTCATCACTCTCTACAACTCCCTGAAAGGAGAGGGTAGCCAGAGGGGGGGTCGGTCTCTTCTCCCAAGCAGCTACCAGTAAGACAAGAGGGCATGGACTTAAGCTCTGTCAGGGGAGGTTTAGGTTGGATATTAGGAAAAAATACTTTACAGAGAAGGTGATCAGGCATTGGAATGGGCTGCCCAGGGAGGTGGTGGATTCTCCATCCCTGGAGGTTTTTAAGAAGAGACTTATGTGGCACTTAGTGCCATGGTCTAGTAACCAGACTGGCTGTTCCAACATGGTTTCAACCAAGCATGCATGCTGTAACACAAGCATCTTCTTCCCCGTGTATGAATAGATAAGCAAACAGCTCTGACATCAAAATATATATAAACAAAATATGTCCAAGTGTCAACGCAAGTTGTGGAAAGGAGAGAAGAAAAATCTGATTTGCAGACAAGTCTCTCAGTTAAACTACCACACTGCTACCATTCAGAAAGCTGAGAAAGAGCTGTCTAATGTCTAGTGTGAATCGACCTGTGTTTCCCTTTATGGTAGGTTGTTGCTTTCCACCCTGGCACAGAAAGAATTTGTAAGAGAAAAAGTAACAAGAAATGATCCAAAGTAAAAGGTTCTTGAGGAACCTCACCAGCCCTGACCTGGGAAATGCCTCCATCCACAATCAGACTGTTCTCCCCTTCCCAAAGCTAAGCCTGGCTTGAATAGGAATTTTAAACTCCTACAAGGGTGTTCGGCTCAGGAAAAGAAGGAGGGAATTTAAATTTGCATGTAGGGTGAAAGGTAACCAAGAAGCATCAGTTGGACTACTACATTTGCAAGGAGATTAAGAGAAAGAACATCAAAACTATGGTTTTTCTTCCATGGGAGAGAGACAAGCAGAAGATGCTCCTTCTGGGGCACAAGTCTCTCCTTCTGTTTCTGATTTTTTTCTGACACTTTCAACCATTCTGCTAAATAGTCATCACACTGTTGAAGATGTTTCTGTGCTGGTCCAGTTTTTACCATCTATGGACTCCTGAAGGTTAAAGTAATGCAGGATATTCTAATTTGGTAAGGTACAACAGAACAGACTTCAGCAGCCTCATCCCTGTATGTTTACCATTCACACTCTTCCATAAAGTGAAGTGCATATGATTTGAGACACATGGGGGTAATAAAAATGGAGTCAGAAAATTATACTCCAGAAAAAATACTCCAGCTTTACTAAAATTTCTGTTGATATCATTGTGCCTTATTTAGTTGGAACCATTTGAGGGTAGAACACCCTTCCTACTTTGAAAGTGGCCTTTATATTGGTTTCCTAAAGCAATGCAAAATATCTATTTTCTGGAAAGAGCCTCAGATGAAAGGGCTGAATGTTTGTCAGTTCTGGAGATGTTTCTGTACTTATTCTATAAATACAAATATATATCACAGAATCACAGAATCATCTGTGCTGGAAAGGACCTCTGAGATCATCAAGTCCAACCCTTAATCCACTACCACTCTGATATATGGCAGATATTCACCATGACTTAGAACATGTGTTTTATCTGCAGATGTATCTCTCAAACTTCTTATGTTAGCTGCATGCTTTTTTAACCATTCTTTCCTGGCTAGTCAATGGGAATAAATAAATATATATTCTGCTTCCTGGAAGGCCTATCATCCATCTTTGCTACTAATAAAAAGGTAGAAACAACAATAGCAACAAATTTAAACAAACAACTGCTTCATGAGCCTACACATAAAAGTGCCACACAGATGACTGCTGGCATGATTTTGAAAGGGTTTTCTTAGTTGCCAGGTAGTAAAGGCAAGCATATTAATAGGGGTCCCAGGTACTTGGCTATTTTTTAGTGCAATTCTGAATAGCGTAAAAAAAATTAATATTTAAGGATGTGCTAATTTGATACCATGCTTAGAGAACAATGCTGAGCATCTCAGGGAAATAGTTTCTTGCTCACTCTTTGTATTGCTGTTTAAGCCAAAAAAGTGTGCCAGAAATTGCAGAGAAAGCACAGCATGTTTACCTTCCTGGAAAACCCATTATAGGCTGGTTTTTTTCACTGCAGTGCCCTCTCCAAGCCTTAGCACAAAGA
This sequence comes from Heliangelus exortis, assembly GCF_036169615.1. NCBI lineage: Eukaryota > Metazoa > Chordata > Aves > Apodiformes > Trochilidae > Heliangelus > Heliangelus exortis. The sequence goes on along the minus strand of NC_092423.1, from coordinate 53,416,102 downwards.
ATACCTCTCTAGTGGTACGTACCCTCTCTTCCCTCCTCCTTCCTCTCCCAAAGCCCCAACCATTTCATGGTTACAGTGGGTGCTTTCTGTTCATCACTGGCCATCATAAAAACCACATTGCTGGATTTCTGCAGAAATTAATAACTGGCCATAGTGTAACATTGCCTCAGCAGCTGTTAAGGCTTTTTTTGTTTTTTGTTGTTTTTTTTTTCTTCTTCTTCTCTGGATATTAATAAGAGATGAGTTCTGTTCTGCTGGCATTTGTGCTGTAATTTGGAAGCCTCTCCCTCCCTGGCTCACACCAATTATGTAACTGTCTGGCAACATTATGGCCCAAGAATGATATGCAAAGTGGAAAAGCATGCACTTCTCTGAGAAAGATACAAGTCCTTTTCAAGGTGAAAAAAACAGATAAATATAAAACAAATACAAACTTTGAATAGTATCTGAACATGCTGTATGGGTACATGTTAAGAAATCATCTTTGTTTTGAAAAGCAACAGGGCTCATCCATTAATGACAAATGGCACACTCACACCAACTGTGCCTGAAGTGGTTAATAGAGAGCATCTGTCATTCATTTAATTGCTGGCCAAGTGTTAAACCTTGACAGGTTCTCTAGATGGTCTTAAACCAGGCCATCAGCAAATTCAAAAGCAACATGTATTTTGCCCAAATGATCCCAAAACATAGAAGCATTTTCCAAAAAGTGAAAGCTATTTTATAGTATAATTGACCTGCTGCACAAAAAGAATTTTCTTAACCTATTGAGGTTTTAAATATATCTGACAAAGTAATACTGAATGATTCAGACTGGAAAACCCACTGACAATAATGTGAAAGAAAAACTTAACGAACTGAGAAGCATCTGAAATCACAAAACTTCAGTTCTGCAAGACATACAAGAAGTGCTGTTAACACAAAAATGGTTTTAATTTTTTGCCATGCTTTCCTTTGTGTTCATCACTCCTGATGCACTTCCATGAATCTCTCACACCATTGCCAGTTTCTTCTGCCTATATTGGCAGCATGTGAACAATTTGTGGTGCCTTTCTCCAGGGTGATGGTTTTTGCCAGTAATGATCATTACAGCTGGGTCTGACAGAAAATTTCTGTTGTGATAATCTGTCAGCACAAAGAAAATAACTTCCAGCCACCTTTGCCTTTACTTGCTCCTATCCAGGTTCTGGATGATTGCATATAAATTACTATCCACAGTGATTAAATGGCAGGTTTTTTGTTAGTACCTAAATAGTGGCTTTATTTATAATGGATACAGGTTACATAGTTAAGAGTGCCATATTTCATTTGCTTGTTAATTTTCAAAAGTGTAGGAAATAAAGAATAACTAATTGGGGAACATTAAGACTTTTGAACAAAATACTCCCAAACAAATTATATATGCCTCCAGATTTAAAATACAGAAAATGAGTAACAGAGCTCTATTTACTTCATCTCGTCCCTAATGCTTCTTTTTTCACATTTATGGGAATTTCACTGTTGCAAATGAACACTGGTATGTATTTGGAGAAGCTCTTCTCATTTTCTTTCACCTCCCTAGCCAGACTAAGTTCAAAGAGAGCCTTGGCCTTTCTTGTTGAGTCTACATATTGTGGCAGCATTTCTATAATCCTCCCAATTAACCAAACTTTTTATCCACATACTGTAACTTTCTGTCTTCCACCTGAGTTTTTCAGGATCCCCTTGCTTGTTCCAACAAGCCTCCTGCCTCCTCTACTTGAACTTTTATTAAGGAAATACTTGAAGGAAATTTCCTTTTATTAGGAAAATCTTGAGGTTGGAGGAAGTAGTGTTTGACTACTCACCAGCTCCCCACCTTCTACAGCTCTAGCCCATGGGATACTTCTAAGCAGATCTTTAAAGAGGTCTAAGTTAGCCCTCTTAAAATCCAGGATAGAGATTTTACTTATTACCCTGCTTCTCTCCCTAACAATAATAAACCCTAACATGGCAAGGGCACTACCGCCAAGACTGCCCTCAGTCTTAACACCTGTGACCAGACCTTCTATATTAATACAAAGTCCAGCATTGCACCTCTCCTCCTTGGTTTTTCAATCATCTGCAACAGAAAGCTGTCATCAATGCACTGCAGGAACCTTTTGGACTGGTTATGCCTGTCTGTGTAATATTTTCAACTAATATCAGGGTGATTGAAGACACCCATAAGCATGAGGTGCATGTGACCTTGAGGCTATTTCCAGCTGTCTGTAGAAGGCCTCATTGACAACTTCTTTGTGGTTTGGTGGCCTGTCAACAGACACCCACAACAGTATCTCCCATGTTTGCATATCTCTTAACCCTTACCCATAAGTTTTCAACGTTGTCATCGTCTCATGCTGGTTCAGCTCAAGGCATTCTATATATAAGTCTCAACAATGAGCAGGAATGCTTAAATATGCCTTTAGATGTATAAAAGTCACATACATCAACATGTTGTCACTGCTTTAACTTCCCACTTCCATAGTCAAGTGGCTCTAAGAGCATTCACATGTGCTGTTATTTACTACTGCCTACTTCATCTTCTCCCATTTTAATTCTGGACAAAGCAGTGACTTGTCCTTGATGAGTGCACTGTTACCTCATCTCAGGGCTCAGATTCACAACCTAACGATGGCAGCATAACAAATTACCAAGAGGCAGCACCTCCTCAGGTGTGGGATGCCCACTAAACTGTAGTATGATACAGTTTTAAGTATCAGTGAAGGATGGTTATGCTAAATTGCATTTTCTTATAGTAGGGCAAGTGAAGAATGTACACACAGTCAATTAACAGCAGCTACTATGTCTCAGCTAATGGGAGCAACTAATTAAGCTGACATAATTCACTGGGCAGTTGAGCTCTTAATGTAAAGTGGCCCACCTGAAGAGGCTTTCTCCTAACTCTTTCTTACATTGCCTCTTCTGCTGTGGATTAGGCAGAAAAGCTACTGGCAGCCCAGTCCCAATTTGCCCCTTGTTCAATACATCAAGGAACCTGCCTGTTCAAAACTCAGTTCTGGGATTTCACATCTCTGCCTCACACTTCTTTAACAACTAAAAGAAAGCTTGATCTTATATATTAAATATTTACCATAAAAGTATTTCTCAAAACATAGGATAAAAGCATCTTGTATATCTTGTAGACATTTCAGCAGCTTCCTTAATTCTTTAAAACATTCTCAAATTCACACTAGAAATTAGAGGCCATCAACAATGGCCTGTAATACTGCAAAGAGAAAACCCATTTCTAGGACTGAGCATGTGTAAAATGTCTGAATGTAGCATCGCTGATGATATTGAATACTTAAGGTCAAAGTCATATATTAATCTAATCAAGTATTATTCACATACTTTCCAAATGCTTTAAAATTTAGGTTGTATCAAAGATTCCCTCAATTGCTCTCGGGTTCAGGCAGTCTTAAACCTTCCTGTCATGCACTTTATATATACTTCTACAAAACTCTCCAAGTCTGCCCAGCAGGCTAATGTTGGAAAAACTCAATACAACTGAAAATTTGAAATTGTTGCATGCTATGCTTCTTCACATTTAACTCCTCTTTAAAGATACATGTAGCTCTTTCACCATGGAAATGCTATACATCTCAGTCCAGTCTTTTGAGTACCCTATTTCTCTTCTCCAAAAACAACCATAAATTTCATTTGCATTAGCACACGGTAGCTCTTTGAAAAGAGGAAGGACTTGAACAGTTAGGGATGTAGGACAACCAAGCCTGGAAACGCTAACTTGCTGTGCAAGGTACAGCAGATGCTGTGAGTAATATATAGACATAATGAGGAACAATTAGTTTGAAATCAGTGTACCTTGCTGCAGCTACATATTATTATTTTTCAGTCAGTCTAGATGATGCTTAGAACTCAACTCTTTTCACTGCTGAATCCACCTGAATCTGGTGGAAGCTGGATGCACCATGAAGTCTTTGAAATAAATCAGTATGAATCTTCCTGAAGTAAGTTTGTGCCCCTGAGTTCCTCTTTTCCTTAATAGCACATTAATGTTAATGCAGATAACTAGTAATGATTTAGTCCAAATAACAGCAAATGGATAAAACCACTTATCCATAACTGTATAAAAATAGTACATAAATAACTCTATGTCCACAAAATCTATTTTCTTGTAGAAATTATGGTTTTCTATTCAATAAAATGTTCGGTTCCTCTCAATGCATTCAAAAATTTTGGTAAAATTTTGGGGCTTTTCTAAAGGATATATTGAGAATAAAAACATAACAACTCGAGCAATTCAATTATCTTTCTACAGTGCCTGAACTATATTGTGGCCTGATTTGAAAAATACTTACGCTCCACAAAGTAAGAGCTGGCATCAATCTTCCAGATAATCTGACCACGGTGAGAGCCATTGACACCACGGTTCTTGTAGTCCAAAAAATTTTCAGACAAGACCTCATCTATAAAGAAAGAAAACAGTTTCATCAAAAGCCTGTTACGACAACATACACAGGTAGCAGAGAGTCAGGCTCAAAGTACACCTTTGGCTTGACAGAGCATTAGAGCTGCTAGACAGCTTGGCATCACATGTTGAGAAATTAGCTTTTTCACTCATTCATACTTTTAAAAAGCTGCGTGTCTTCTTAAAAATCACAGCTTTACCTGAAATGTAACTTTTAAAAATGCATCCCTGTAAAACTCTCAGAAATTAAAACATCTAGCTTAACATAGATGACTTAAACATAATTCTCGAGCTGTAACAGAGAATGGTAGCAAAAACTAATCCCCCTCTAGCACCAACCCTTTCCTTAAAAAAATTCCAGAGAAAATAGTTATGTGTAGGCATCTATACTACACGAATTTGTATCCCAACAGATGTGGTTATTTCTTGCATCATACAGCGAAGGACTATTTTATTTGAAGAATCCCGCTCATTGGGTACCTTCACACCTCTTGGCCTCCAAAACCAAGTTACTGACAACAAAATGCTGTCCCCCTCACGGTGTTATGAGAAACTTGCAGCTGTCAGACTACCTAGCTGATCTTCAGAGTAGTCAAAGAGTAATTTATAAATATGAATAATCTCTAAAAAGCTGATTAAAGCCAAGGCTGAGGAAGCGACCACCTTGCACACACAGGGCTGTGTGTAAACAAAAGGTGGGCGGGTAGTGAGCCTGAGGAGTGGCCTCCAACAAATTTTTAGTCTGCTTCCAAGTTTCATTTTAGACTGCTTTAACAATCTCTTTTCCAGACCAATCTGCAAGCCCTGTGTGGTGCAGATGTGAGCAACCATATCCTGGCCTCCAGGCCAAGGCCTGGTTCTCAACTCTCGTTTTTCCAACATCTCCAAAACCAGTCAGTGAGACCATGCTGCAGCCCAGGGCCCAGCCTCACAGAATGACCTACAATGTTGCCACCACAACAGGCCAGCGCTTGTCACTAAATGCAAGCAGTTAAGCAAAAATAAAATAGACATACAGAGACATTTACAGCCTGCCAGAAGGGAGCGGGGCTCATGGGCAGTGGCCTGTGGGAACCCAAAATGGCTGCAAGCAGAAGTTGCTGGAGCAGCAACCCAGGATGGGCCCAGCCATGGTTTCATTGTTCCAGGTTCAGGGAGGTAAAATGGATTTCACATCTGCACCCTGCCAAAGAAAAGGGCTGTGATCGCTGCCTGTGGAGACCAGCCAGCAACCTCCTGGATTCCTCCTCTTAGCAATGAGGACAGTTTTAATTTTAACACAGATTTGTACAAATGCACTTTAAGCAACTCAACCCTGCTACAGAAACAGTCCGGGGTTATGCTGAAACTCAGTTCTGAAGACAATTACATTATTAGTCACTCTAAAAGCTGAGGAAATATGTGAAGCACTCAATCCAATGTTAAAATATATTACTTCTAAACACTATGAAGCACTCCTTGGTTTTCACATAGGTCAAGAAATAAAAAAAGATGACACCATGCAATATGGGACACTGTACCTGAAGAGGGATTGATGGTGTGACCAACTGCAGAGCAGACAAGGGAGCCCAGTCAACATGGCCAAGAAACACTAATATTATTTTTCTATATATGCACACTGGTGTTAAACATATTAGATTTCCAAATCAAAGGAAAGCACACTTTCACTGAAAGAATAAAGCAGCAAGCATATGCCAGTGTCGTCCTGTTTGGTTTTACACAGCTGTGTACACAAAGAAGGAAGGTAAGTGAGCTACCAACACTTAACTCCTGTGATGCTCTCTAGGGAGTCACAACATAAATCATTTTAAAGAGGTCATTAATGACTGCAATGGATAATTATGTACTGCAATTCTATCTATAATACATCTTCCCTTTTCTGACTTGCTAATTGGCACTAATTATTTCACTAGCTGTACTGAAGCTGTACTGCTCTGTATTGAAGTGAAAATCTTTCAGCACATTCACAGAGTATATCTCTGAGGTAACCTTTCAACAGTAAAATCCTCTGGTATGATTTCAGTTCTTCCTCTGGACTTTATAGCTGGTTGTGTATTCTTCTAAATACCAAATGATATATACAAAACCGGGCAGATAAGTATACATTGTTGCTCTCAGAACTTAGCTTGTTAATGACTACCTTTAGTAAAAGACCATCTCGGATACAGATGATGCAGAATTACCCACATCACTCTGTGGAAATAGGAACACTTACACATACACAAGGAGACTTAAACCTATAAATTGTCCTTTTTGCCTTGGCAGGGGAAAACTTTATAATTAGAGGTGAGCATATACTGAAATGTTGCACCGAGCTGGAGCCTGGGAACTCTGCCCAGTCTCCTGTCCTGATGAAGCACAGAGAGCATCCCTCAGTTCATGCATTCTGCTCTCTGGCTTAATAACTCGTGACGTTTATTTGTCATATTTAGTCTCTGTAATCTGCTGGAGATGCTCCAATGCTTGCCATGTTATTAAGATGTATGGGTAATTACTGTTTCTCAAGATACATTGTTTATAAAACACCACGTTTGCTTAAGAAGGCTTAGCTGAACTAGGTTGGACGTCCTTGCTTAGGAAATCAGAGACATTTTAGGCCAGAGTTTAGGGGCACAAGAGATCCCAGAAGCAGATTTAAAATGCTGTGTCCATACATAGCATCTTTGGGAGCCAGCTGGCCCATCCACCACATTGGTTGTTTGTTTCCTGCAGCTGGCACAAAGGCAGCGTGAACTCTGCAGCATGCAGTCTGTCTAATTTGACAGAGATGTCAACAATATGCCCATCCCCAAAGCCAACAACATCCCTGTCATGAGCTGAGCCAGTGGGCATGACTGCAGAAAGCCCTTTCCTCCTTTTGGTTGGAAATATGCAGGAAGCTTGGAAAAAGAGGTTTTGCTCCAGCTGAACAAAAGGACCACTCTCCATCTGCATGTCCAAGGTAGAAGAATCCTAAAGGGAAAAAGCAAAGGGGAAAGCAAGCTGGCCTATGGTTATAGTGGAGAGGTGAGACCATGGGGAAGCTGGAACAAGCTGCACCCAGCGAGTGCCATCTGCGTGAGAGAGAGGGGTGTGTGTGGGAAGGACAGCATCCAGAGCAAAAGGTCGGGGCACAAACCACATCAGGGCTGGGACACATGCATGTGGAGCCAGTCATGTGCACAGTTTATGGACAGCTGGCCATGGATGAAATATAGGCTCAGGCAGTAGAAAAGTTATTTTAGTATGAGTTCATGGAGCTCTGTAGTATGCAATTCTCTCCAAGTAGGAGTAGCACAGCCTTTAAGTATAAAATAATTTTTGTAAATAGAATGCATTTACAAATGTTATGATTTAGAAATCCAGTATGTAGAGCCATCTCACAGCCAGATCTTAGCTTGCATCCTTTGAAAGCTAGGTACTTCCACCTTTCCAAAGAAATAAACTTATTTTTAGTCCTGAATTGGACTAATTTTACAATAGCTGGGATTCTTAAGACAGACAAATTTTAACTCCAAAAAATTACATACATTCAAGCCCAAAAGAGAAATCTTTGTATTTCACTTTTGAATGCATATGTTTTTGGAAGGTGAAAGATAAGAAAGCAATATCCCCTGTCAAGTTAAAAATAACAGTACTTGAAACTGGTTAGGAGGTTGGAATGTATGACTACAACTGATTGACCTGTTTTAGTTGGTAGATGATACTACTACAGGCATGCTATTCCCTGAACATGGATTTAATGTGTGTAGCACATCGACAAAGAAAACTGTGCATGTGAAATAGACGACTGTTTAACACACTACATATGTCTGTGCACATATTTATCAATATTCATGCCATATATGTAAGTGAATAGAGGACACGGCATGTTAAAGAGTACATGCAAAGGAAAACAAATCTTATTTCATCTTTTTAGTGAGAATCCCTGTAACAAAGGAACTGACCTTAAGAATATGTTGCATCTTAATTCCTGACAGTAAGTGGTGAAATGCTTTGTTTCAGCTCCACACAAAATGAAGAGCAGAGTTAATGCTGCTGTCTTTCAAATATTTCAACATGCAGTTAATGGCTTTGGACATTTTTCCAATGAAGCGTTATAATGCATTTCCCTCCTCCTATTTCTGAAATTATATTAACCATTAAACCAGCTCTCTGCTTAGCTGGAAATCCACTGCATAGCCTGGGTTTGGCCCCACTTGGAAAAAAAATGAGAAATTCGCAACTGCTCTCAGATCTGTGGGTTCATTTCTGTGTATGGTAAACAGCTAACTAATTAAAGAAAGTATCAAACGAGGGAGCATTTGGAATTTGCTGCCCTTTTAACATCAGCAGCCGGTCCTGGACCCAGTGGGGACAGTGAGGGCATCTAAGACGGGGAGCCGGCAGACATTGGTCTCTACCTCCTTTGCTGTGGGGCATACAGAGGTGCCAGCTGCCTCTGGTTGGTAAGATGGAAGTCAGCTTCAGAGCTGCAAAGCTCCAGCAGGACAGAAGCAGCAGCAGTCAGACCTCCCACATCTTGCATGGTCTCTGGAGGAAACAGAGGAGGTGATGCGTGACCAAGCACCAGGCAGCCAGAGGGACTAAGGCATGCTAGAGGCAAAGATTAGCAAGTGCTTTGGGAACCAGCAGCAATTCTGATGGACTGCTTGTCCTCACCAAACCAGATAGCTCCAAGCACAGCCTTTTCCTGCTAAAAATATTCTGTGCTGCTTCCATGATGAGTGATCCCAACATACTTAAAAGCACTATGCATACATATATAGAGAGGGGGCTGGGGGTCAGTGGGAAGAGATAAGAACCATGGGCACCAAAGAAAGCTATCTTTCAGACAAAAGACAGTAACCAATTGACAAAAAGCATGTTGTTCTTCAGAGGAATTAGCTACAAAGTTGATAAAAATCACCCCTCAAAAAGGTATGTAAAAACCATAATGGAGACCTCAACTGCTGTCAGCAGCCTACACTAAACAGACAGGACCTTGGTGTTTGAAAGCTTGCTTGAAATTTTCACAGACAAACAGATAATACATCTTCCTCAAAATGCCTCATAGAGTTCAAATTACAAGGAGCAGAGTGACCCTTTTGGTCAGTTTGGTTTTACTAAAAGAGAGGGAGATAAAAAGCCTACTCTCTCTTCTCAAACACTATTTTGCTGATAGGTATATTTCCACATTCTCCAAGAATAACAACCACAAAATTTAGAATAACCTGAGCTACCTTCAAAGAAGCAAATAATTAACATGAGACAGGAACACAACATCAGACAAGTGCCTGAAATGTGTACATTATTCCAGTGTCTTATCCATCACTAATTTGATTTAGCACTACATATTACAACTCTTGCTTCCCATAAACTTAATGGAGTTATGGCGTAAAAAGAGAAGCTACACTTCATGTCTTGATACCTTATAAATAAGAAATGCTGTACTCCTGAAATTACAGAAGGACTTATAGTCTTTAGAGGAACAAATTTCCTTTAGTTTGAAATTTAACAGTGCTTTTGGCCAATACATATGTCTGTACTATAAAGACATATGAAGATAGTTAGAAGATGCTTTAAAAATTTTTCTGTACACGGAGGCTCTGTTTGATCTGTTTTGCAATTTGCATGGAAATCTGTAGGAAACGGATATTGTAAAGCACAGATTATCAATAAAATATAAGTATTTTGCAAGATAATACAAGTGTAAGCCATAGGTAAGCTTCCTACTTCTGATGTTTCTTCTCTTACTACTCAATTTATCACTTAGAGAACACTAAATTATGACAACAGCCTCTACAAGCCATGTACTGAGTTGTATCAGGCTATGGCAGTGCTCCCTTTGAAACTCTTTAGCATTGAAAAACACAGACTTTTGAAACTGTCCTTCCAAAGAGTTGTACAAACAGTCATGGTTTTGCAGGAGAGGAACAATTAATGAAAAAAGTATGCTGAAGATGCAGATGCCAATTTCTTATTTACAAAGATACCACACTGAAAAAAACCAACCACAAATAATTACTATCATTATATAAGTTTATAGGAATGTTTCCACTGACTTCAACACCTACAGATGTTCTAATGAGGATCAAAACTTCATTGTTAATTCTTTTGCTGATTTCTGATGCAGACAATGAATATTCTTTATTTTACAGTTAGCATCCTTCCTTCTATAGCTTCTTATGGACAAGAGTGATGGAAAACAAGGGACTAATCTAATCCTTCATTGGTGCTGTAAGCTCAGTTCTTTGCTTCAAGCACATGAATGGTTACACTTTAAATACACACAAATTAATCCCCTACTCAGTTAAAGAAAAGGAAATTAAGGAGAAGAAAATGTGAACAGCAAAAGGAGAAGAGCAGAGAGAGGAAGATGCGGAAAGAGGACTGAAGCAAAGCAGGGAGATAAAAAAACCACAAACTGTAAGAAAACTGGGATAGAACGGGTGAAGTTGCAACAATTTTCGGTCACTGAGAGCAAGGGAATACTCTCCAAAGCAAAACTGCATCACGGACATGGAAAGGCAGGCATGGTACGTGTCACAATTTAGGCCCAGATGGTACCACCTAGGCCCCCCGCTCTCTCACCCTCCACCCCCATTGTGGGACAGGGAGGTGAAAATCCACCCAAAGTAATTGAGACAATGATAAGGAGGTTTTAATTCTCCAATTACTGTAGCAGACAAAAAAGAGATAGACTCAACTTGGGAAGAAAAAACCTAATTTAATCTACAAAGAGAAAGAGGAAACATAACCAGATCTTAACACCTCCCCCCACCCACCCCTCCCTTCTTCCCAGGCCCAGATTGCTTCATTCCTGCCTCCCCCTCAGTGGCACGGGGAGACAAGGAGTGGGGTTTAGGGTCAGTTCCCCACATGTTATTTCTGACACTCCTTCCTCCTCAGGGGGAGGACTCCAACACGGGGTCCCTCTCACAGGAGAGAGCCCCTCCTGACACCTGGGACATGAGTCCCTCCCACAGGTGCAGTCCCTCAGGAACTGCTCCAGCCCGGGCTGCACACAGAGTCACGGCTGCTGTGGGAGCAGTCACCTCCTCTGGCACGGGGTCTGACACAGCTGCACATCCACATCTGCCCCTTTCCATGACCCTGCACAGGCTGCTGCTTCACATCTGCCCACCTGTAACATTTCAGGGGTTACAAGTCCACATTTACCCTATAGTGGTCCTTCAAGGACTGTTCCACTGTGCTCCTCCATAGGTTGCAGGGGCATAGCTGCCATCTCACCAGGAGCTGTGGGAAAATCTCTGCTTGGGCACCTCTGCCCCTCCTTCTTCACTGACCCTGGTGTCTTTTCTCTGGCATTGCTCTCTCACTTCATCCAATACTCTGCTATTCAGGTCCTGGCTTCATTTCGTTTTTTTGTAGTTTTGTTTCCCCTTCTTCCCCTTCTACTCACGGAGGCACATCCAGCTCCCCAAATCTGTTCAGCCTTGGGCAGAGGTGTGGACAGGACTGGAACCCAGGAAGCTTTCAGCAGCTCCTCATAGGAGTCACCTTTGTGCTGCCCCCACTTCCAGAACAACACTGCACTAACCCAAGATCTGAACCACATAAAGTTGGTTTAAAACCTGAACCATGTAATCAGGTTTCTGCTTCTGTAATCTGAAGCAGAATTACACATCAAACCCAAAGGATATCTGTCATCCATTCCCAAAAGGGGTTATAACTTTCAGCAAAACACTTTTACCTTTGAACAGCTACTTTCAAAGCCATATATGACATTATCCTTACCACTAAAGCAGCCTCCAAATTACTACTGGAAGATACCAGTCTTTCATGACACCAATAGCAATTAAAAATGTGAACAAGATTGCCAGTTACAGGGACCCTATTAAATCGTGGGGCTGGTATGCCTGTGGGTTTTCAGAAGGCTATGGAGGAACTGTAGATCTCGTCCTTCCTTATAGTCTTATTCTCCTTGCACTTGAGATTACCTCAGTGAGTGTCTGAGCTCTGTCACCTGAAAGACTTCTCTCTCCTTCAGTAATTCTCTCTCCTTCAATACAACAGTGCAGCCCCTGGCTAAAAGCAGAGCTGATGGGAATGGGCCCTATTCTTCTAAGGTATCCTTGAGGTGTTTAGGATCTGTGTTCCAGTAAAACCCGTAACTCATTTATTTCTCTCCAGTAACCACAAATCTTCTGCTGAAAACTTAGCCAGAATGAGGAAAAGACTCAGCAATTGGGGCTCAGCAATGTGGGAGGTAAAAAACTCACAGCAAATGGGATGGGCATCTATCTCGCCATACTGATGTCATTTGATTCTGCATACGCTTAGAAGTGTGATAGTATCCACATAGCTCTCATTGTTATTTGAGCTATGCCTGCTGCAGATTTTTTTTTAAAGCTCATGTACTTTTAGACTTATTCTCTCCACTGCAGCAGGTGGACCACGTTTGGGTTTTAGTACAGGAACAGATATACTTCAGCTATGCACAGCACAAACTTCTTGCAATTAATGACATCCATTTTGCACACAGAATTGAAGATAGAAAGGATGAATCCAAACAATGATGATCATAATTGCCTCTGTGCAAACTGAAGATCTGTAATTTGTGGTGAAGTACAACATGGAAAAGTTTTGTTTGCTTGTTTTTAATATAATTGTTCCAAAGTTTTCATAGTCAGTGGAAGTCTCCTCATTGATTACAGCAGAATTTGGAAAATCAGGATTAGGAAAAAACAGTGCAACCATGAAATTCACTAGAAGATATTAAAATAAGAGATGCTGCAGGCCCAAGACAGTATAAAGACGTGATATAAGGGGGCATGGGCAGATCCAAAATGTGAACAAGGATGACACTTGTCCAGGTTCATGTTCATTAAATAGAGGGGAAATAATTTGTAGTATTTGAAAGATGGGCTTATAGCAATCTGGAAAGATAAAACAGCAAATAGTAAATTAGACAGGTGTTTGTGATCTGACACAGCACCAAAAAAAACCAAAAAACCAAAACAAACCCATATGCAACTCAGATGTGTGCACTGAAGCACCCTGGTGCAAAGAATCTCTTGAGAATCTGGCATGATTTTATCTGAAAAAAAGGTATTAAATTATAAGCTTATTACAATGTGAAGGATCTTCAGTACAAATGTCTTTGGGATTGTAGAGGTCAATGGATGAGAAAGACTACAAAAGCTACATGCATACACAGTCATTACAGTAGTTCTGACAGGCATAAAGGAAATATTCAAATGTTATGAACAGTGTGTTTTAAGTGTAATAAACACTTAAATGTTGGAATTATTCAGTTTGATTTAGACAACTGGGAGAAGAAAAACATATGCTCAGTCTTCAAAATCCACACAGCCAGATTGAGAACCTCTACAGAGCAAATCTTTCTGCTTTAGTCCTTACCCTGCCAAGAATTTTATGTTTGTGAGGTCCACTGCGCCATATCCAGTCAATGGTCTGAATGTGCCACATGTACTATGCTTCTTTTGCAGAACTGAGGCCAAAACATGGCTTTTGGTGTACCAATATTCCCCAGTGACTGATATCTTCAGAAATGCTGTAGTGGGTGATTGTTACTGGCTTCATTTTCACTCTGGGCTGCTTGGAGATATGGGCCCTTCCTGCAGAGATCAGAGGGCATTTTACCCATGAGCATAAGGTCCCGGTAGTATCTCTTGTAGTATCCCTGGTAATCATTAGGAAGGCATGAGGTTGCTGTACTCCCTGCATCCACTGTTTTTCTCTCCTGATGTTCAGGGTGACAGTTGAAGTGGAAAACACTTTTCCACCAGCTCACTTAGAAAGAGGTTCACAGTAACAGCTGGGTTGGGGTTTTTTTTGAGAAATACTAAGTGAAAATGGGAATCTGCTGCATACAGTAAACACCTCTACCACACATTAAAGACATTTAAGTAAAAGAACTGGCAACTTACAGGCTGCTTTACTATGACTTCCCTGAAAGACCATACAGCATACCAACACTGCAAGCTTTTTGGTGCATTGCTACTACCAATATTAATGCCCTACAAATGACAGAGGAGAACCTTGGAAGCACTGAAAAGAGGAATGGGTCAGAATGCCTATGTGTGGGGCATATTCAGAGACCATTGCATTGAAGTTTTGACTGTACCTACTTGTAAAGGGGTGAAAGAGAGGAAAAGCTAACTGTATAGGTCAAACTTGGTGGATCTGGAAATGGCATATCCTGGTTTCATTTGCCTGAAGTGGTCCACCAGACACAGAACTGGGAAAGGCAAAAAGTGACTCAGCTGGATAAAGATAAGTCACTCTCAGTGGATCCAAGAGCAGCCAGCTGAAGGCAAGCCAGCTTGGAAAAAGAATGGATATTTCTGCACTTAAATATCTGCCAAGACCTGTGATACCTAATACCCTCTCTGTTCAGCATTTGTGCAGGCTTTCTATTGTGGTTTTTTTTTTTTAATGACAGGTTTGCTCCTCTGACACTTTTTGTTCCTGAAATAAATAGTGCTGTGCTTAGTGAAAGCTGCCTGAATGCTGGACACTGCTGTTGATGAGAATTACCAAGAATTGCAGGTGTTGGAAAAACTTGCTGAGGTGATCACAGCCACCATCCCCTGCCTGGTGAAAGACCCAACTACACAATTATCTACTGAGGAGAAGAAGACCTAAGACTAGAGAGAGGCTCTCTTCCAAAGTCCAGAGAAGAGCTGGGAAGATCCATAACCCCAGGACACAACAAATCTATACTTGAACAAAATTCACTCTAAGCAGGCACATTTTGAAGAGTTTTGTTTTACAGATGGCTGTATCTGAAGCAAAGAGTTGGAGCAACTATCCAAATGAACAGAGTGCCTGAATTGCATATCAGAGTTGTAACTCACAACTTATTTGGCCTCATTTGCACTGTTTCTAACATTTTCCATCTCTGCTGGCAACATGTGACACTTTCTGCTTGTATGCATTGGATGTTTGGTAAAATAGCTGTACAAACAAGCTCTGATCCAAGTCTGGCAGCAGGAAAAATTTAGATCTTTCCACTTGCCTCAGTGGGGAATATAGCATCGTAAGTCCCTTTAAGCCAAAAATCAACCTGTAAATTGTTTAAACAAATATTTAAATGTCTATTAACCAATACCTTTAAAAATCAGCTTTGTCAGATTATGGTAAATTGACTTTTTAGGAGAGAAATAACATCAAAGGCTGAAAAAGAGAAGGAAAACAAACTGTTCTAAATCTAAACTTCAGCCAATACATAGGTCAAGATATTCCTACTTGTATAAATTTAAGAGGAACTACTCAGTCAAAAGTCAGATACATACAGGAAATTATACCCTACAAGGTTTGTGTATGAAGAAGCCTTAATAGACTTTAATAATGTTTTGTTTTCCTATAAGGAAGTGCTCACAGAAAACAGTCTAGTGCATATGAGTAAGAAGAGTATAATATTAGCCCTAATAAATTCCCAACATGAGTGTGCACAGACTCTGGAGCAAACAAGCCCCTCAGAGTCTGGTTTAAACATCTCTCATTAGCTACTGTACATCAGATATGGAGATGATGACAGAACTGAAATCTAGTAGCAGCTAAAATGCTATTGCAGTAATTTTAAGATAGCTGCCAGCAGTCCACATTCATTTATCAGAGGCTTCATACTGTAGCAGATAGTAACACTAAATGATGTAACAGAGAAAACTGTGAGGTTAATAACTGAAATATTCTGTCTCACAGAAGCCAATAAAAGAGAGTTCTTTTCAAAAAAATATACAAACACACTATCTTCATTATTCAAAACTTTTTGATTCACTCCCCACAACGTGCATCTTCTTTATATGTAGCTTTTCTGCAAAAAAACCTCAAATTCCAGAGACTTTTAAAGAGCAAAAGGGCTGTGTTATGTTTGAATTTCTCAGAGAACTCTTTTTGAGTGTTTACATGTATTTTTGATTGTGGATATGTTTCTGAAAGACTGCTGATATTCACAGTACTATAGATCTCTTGAGGAAAGGCAAATGCACATCTAAGGTGAGCTGTTACAGAGTTCAGATGTTCCTTTACAAAGCTCAGAGCTGACATATGCTACATACAAGGAGAAATTAGAAAATCTCTAGAGTTCAAGCTTAGGAGGAATGAAACATAATTCCTACTTCTGATGGCACAATACATCTTGAACGCCCAGAAAGGCTTGTTCTTCCAATTCCCATATTTTTTGTCATTTTACCATGGCTTAACTTAAAATAGATTGAAGTAATAACATCTATATTGCAACAAAGCATTTACCATTCTCCCTTCAACCAAGGAATTTTTTTTTCTGGCCCTTCATAAAAATCACATAGGTGTGTATAGCTGTTTTCATGCACATACAAGGTGTATATACAATTCTACTTTTTCCATGAGACACATAACCATCGTTTTTATACTGTTTTACAAAAAAATCGACTGGCTGCCTAGACCATTTCCTCTAGCTCTAATAACCAATACTAAAACCAGCTTTCAACTGCTTCTGCAAAGACTGTTTCCCAGTTGATAACCCTTAGGAATGTGCACATGGATTGAAGAAGAGAAAAACAGGTATCTTTTGATAAAAGGAGCTGTGGCTCCTTCACATAAAGAGCAAGCAGACAGAATTTCCCTACAGGGAGAGCTCCCTTAACTCTCCTTTGAGGCTCCTCTAACCTTAGAATAGTATCTCAAAATGCTCTGTGGTATCAAAACATTTTAGCTACACAATTTTTTCTCTTTTTCTTTTGGAAGCCTTTTAAATAATCTGTATTTCCCTAGACATGGAACATCTTTGTTCTGAAGCCTGCAGGTTATTGAGTACCACAAAAATTTTAGTCATAGTGGTGGTGAGAGAGGACTGTTTTATGCATTTCAAAACTAACACTCATATAAAGTTTTTTAGAAAGATTTCTTAGGTTATTAAAATAGCAATTATTAAAGCCCTCCAAGATGAGAAGTACCTTCTGTTCTGCTTTTGTATATTTCCTTTCTGGGATGCCCAGGAGTTCCCACAAGACAAATAAGAAATAGTTACTCTAATGCTCCTGCAGTGAGTTTTACAGAAAAATCACAACACACTGTCTGATGCCTCAAGGACAATAATTTCTCATTGTTCACATGACTCACCACAATATTAAAGTATTGACAGATTCAAACCTTTCAACTCAAATTTCACCAACCCAAACAATTACAAAAAGGACTGGGAGGTATCCATGAGCTGGCTTTGAGACAAACTCCAGAGTGACAAGCAGCAAAGGAATAGTTAACAGCATTGCCATGCAAGTGGTAATAATAGGCCTCAACTCTAATCCCCTGTTGAGCAGGCAGAGAAAAGCTCATGGTTTCTTTGGTTCTCTTGTTGCAGTCTGTCTGATAATTCAAAACACAGTCATGTATCAGTTTACATTGTGAAGGTCATACCCACAAGGCCAGGAACATTTCCTCTGTAAACAAAAGAGCATATATGGAAAATCTGTGCAAATGAACACACAAATCCAAGCCATTAGGATGTCTGGATCATCATCCCTATTGACTAGTCATAAACATTGAAAACAGGATGTATCAATGTTTTACTTCAGGTGAGAGGTGTGCTTTTGGGATGACCCTTCCAATTGTCCCTATTTATCTCACTCTCAGACTGTGTGGCATGATCTTCAGGAAGAAGAATACAATTATGTCTTGGTGAGCTAAACTGAAGAATGCACTGCAGAAACTCAAGGGCATTCAGCCTGCCAGACTGAAAATCATCTAAAGCCAAGCCCCTAAAATGTCCCAGCAGCTGTTTGCCTCACCAGACCCCCTGCTATGGGTTCTCCCTACTGTGTTAATGCAGATGTAGCCACAGTGCCAGTCTCCTACACCCCAAGTGTTTTCTATGTGAAAACCACACCAAAAGCCAAGTGATCTTCACAGTCTTCCATGTTCTTTCTTTAAGGGAATGAAACCACCAAATTTCACCTCATGTTAAGTTTTAAAAGGGAGGAAGAGGGGAAGGTAAGAGAAAAAAAGGAATGAGGTGTACTGCTGCCTGCTGTTTTGTTCAGCTATTTAGATGGGTAACCTGAGAGGCAGGAGAAAAAAACACCTTCAAAGACAACAAGGGTCAACTGATGTTTTCTTGAGGAATGGACACATTATTCATTTCTCATGTTGCAGCAGTGTTCCTTGAAACAAGCCGTTGACTACTGCCATTAAAACCAGGAGTCCAGCCAGCAGGGACAAGGATCCACTTCACAATTTGCACTTCTAATTTACTGGGGTGTCTGGAGCAACATCCTGTTTGATAATATGATAAATAACACAGGAGTAGCAAGGTGGATTTTTTTTCTGTCAGTTAAATCTTCATGTATCACAGTTATCTATCAAAAAACCCCCAAACAAAACAAAACAAAATAAAACCAAAACAAACAAAAAAAAAACACACAAACCCCCCACACCCAACCAACCAAAAAACCCAAACCAAACCAAACAAACCCCAAAAAACCCTACCCAGGGTAGGTGTCTTCAGAGCCCTTGATGCAATGTCAGGGCTGAATGAGTTCAATGTGAGACAGCTCTGTGGACCTTCTGTTGGCTCCAGACCACTAGAAGGTACTCTTTGCTTCATATTACTGAAGCAGTACAGTCCTTAAGGAGTTGCCTCTGCTACTACAGAACAGGCTTAGAGTATTTCTTAGTATCTAGCACCAGACTGCTGTGTCTTCTCATCTGTTCCAGTAAAAAATTCAACTGCAAGCTTAACTGTAAACACAAGTAATTCTGCGAAGGCGAACAAACCAGACTGCTTTCAGAGCATCTGTTTTAAATCCTGCCACTGTTTCTGTCCTAAAATATTTTCCATTTCAGAAGTCTACTTTTATTTCTAAAGCAGGGTTTTATAAGGTTAAAAAGCAACCTTGTTATAAGGTTATTCACAGGAACAAGTGCTACTGCCTGGCCTTCTGTAACCCCCAGTTCCTTCCCTCCATGTCCTGAATGGCCACCATCATGTTCCTCCTCTCCTGGTCTCTCCAGTATCCTGAACTAACTTTCCAGTGATTAACACTGCGCCACCAGGACTCCTCTAAGTGCTCAAACCTCCTACCCAGTCCCTTTCTCACATCACCAGCATCTGTGTTCTTAGCACATGACCCTTCTGGTCTTATCCACTAAAGCAATACAGTAGCTCCCTACAATGCCCCTTCTATGCTTGCTACAAAAGCCCAACTCTCAACATCATACACTTTGTCAGGTTTTGTTTGGCTTGCTACCTGGACAACATAAAGCATTGCTATTGGAACTACTGAAACTGCTTAGTGCTAGGCACATTCACCCAACAGGTGAGGGCAGCATTTTACGAACACTTCCCTTTACAGGAGCACCAATCTGAGTCTGTATTCTTTACCAAGCCATCTGTTTTCAGGAAACATTTAAGAGCTCCACATTTTTAAGACCTCTAGAGTCCATAGAGTCCATGTCTGAAACTGAATTACCATGTTCAAAACTTACCAGAGGGCAAAGAGTTAACACAGACTTCAGTCCAGGCTGCAGGATGAACTATTCCCATAGGAACTAAATGAGGTAAAAAAAAGGCTAGTTTTATACTGAAGTGAAACTATCAGGTAAAAGTGGATTGAAACAATTTCTTATTACTCTTATGTGGAGCTGGATTTACTAGACAGAGATGCCAAAAATATGCTAATGCACATGGCTGAATACATCTTCCAATAAAAAAAAAAAAAAAAGAGGGAAAAAAAAAAAAAAAAAAAAAAAGAAAAACCTTCTGGGACAATTCCAGACTGCCTCAGTCTATAATTATTGTTCATATCAAAATATCCTCTGGCTATACAGAAAAAGGCACTCTGTTTCACAGGGTTTTAAAATGATTCATATTCTTGACTTGTAAAACCTATCATCTGTCACAGATTACTCAAGGACTCTCAAGAGGAAACACTGAAAATATTATGCTGTCTCTATACAGGAGGTATTTTCCCCAAATTCAAGGGGCTGGAAAATGAAAATATCTTGAGATTTTAAGCAACTGTCAAAAGAAAGCATTCCCATAACTCTACTGAAAAAAAAAGTGAGAGCCAGAAATTCAAGAGCAGATGAAATCTTGTAATATATAAACCCATTTAAAGATAACACTCAGTGGAGCTATAGCAGCTTATAGATACCATTAGCCCATATTACTTTAATGCTTCAAACTGATAAAAGCAGTAAAAAACTCCAAAAGGAAGGGGTAAGGGGGCCTTACCTATGAGGTACATGCCGATCCAGTCCCCTGCATCCACTTCCTCCTTTATATCCCAGTATATCACCAGGTCCTGTGAATGCCCGATGGAGTAGTAGGAGCTGCTGACCATCAGAGTAGACCTGCTGTCTGAAGTGACAAGGTCCGTGTCACTGGTAGACCTAGGAATGGTGACTGTCTCATGGGAATTGTTCCTGATGTCCATGTTATGGAACTGGTCAGGGTTATAGCTGTATCTGAGAGGCTCTTTGCACCGGCGCCGATTTTGCGAGTTCCTAGATGGAGACGCCATGGCTGCCAGGCCCAGGAACCTGTTTTGGTACAGATTCTGTGAAGAACAAAAGAAAGGAGTGTTTACAGTATGATTCACATTTTAGTGATGCTAAAGCTCAGGAACACCGGTACATCAGGATGAGAAAATAATTTAAAAAACAGGTATTTTGGTATTTATTTCATTTGGCATTACAAAAAAAAAAAAAAAAAAAAAAAAAAAAAAGAGGCACAAAAAGGTGTAGCAGGAAACATCACACTAACTCAAGTACTGCTTCATTATTCTTACCATGAAAACAAGTGTAAAAGCAAGCATAGACCACCATGCTCAGCTGCAACTAGCAGTGTGTGACAAAACTAATAGTAGTTGGCTTCACCAAGTTAGTGCACAAATCAAGACACAAACACCACAGCTATCAAACTGCCAGACAGCCATTTCCTGGTAACATCAGTCTTCACACTTCTGACACTGGGAGTTAAGTCTTCTCCCTCACTACATTTGCTGAGGAATCTTTCTTAAAGTGCAGTCACTCCAGAGACTGTATCCCATCTGGAGAGATTGGCTAGGAATGAATAAGAGCTCTTCCTCCCCACTGAAGATCTGAAGAATAGCCATGAAATGGAGTTGTCCCTGTTGCCAAAATACAGATTCTTCACTGAAGTATAAACACAAATTAAGTGTTGCAGTATCTCTCAGTACCCCTGATAGCTTCCAGTGCTGTTGCTCCACTCCTTTGTTTTTTGCAGTAGAGTGTGAGATAATACACACAAACATGCACTGGTAGCAATTTGGGAATGTGCTGGACAATTAATGGGAAACATGGAGGTTACTGCAGAGTAGTCATTGTCTTAGCAGTTGAAAAAATATTTAAATTCCAACCTACCCTCCTTCCTCCTCAAGGCAAACTGAGTGACTCGTATGAAATGCATCACAGTGCATGAGTTAAAAGCTCTTGTGAGATGGCAGATGGAGAATGCTTAAGTTATGACTGGGGTTAATTCTGACGTGAAGACATGCCCTGACACTGATCAAAATACTGGTTATTCCTTACTTCTGTGCTGTTTGTTTTTTTCCATTTTCCTTCCCAGCTTTCCCTCCTCTCTCCCTGCAGCTCTGCTATTTCAATCACACAGCTTTTTGTTATTCATTATTAGCCTTCCATTATCTGTCTGCTGCCAACCATGCTGTCAGGTCTGTTAGATACAAAACCAGACAGCTTTCCAGTATGTTATGAAATGCTTTTCACATGATCAGAAATCAAATCATCCTTTTGGACTCAAATAAATTAAGCAGAAGAAAAATCATAGCTCCCTTTGTCCATCCAAGCAGTAATTCAGCCCTGGCTTTATTAAAGTGATAGTTGAACAGAAGTACAGTAAGTCCTGAAAAAAATATCTTGGTTCTTTAATAACACCAAATTTCATTGAATAATTAAGAGACCTATCATCGTGTTTTCAGTTTCTATTGCACAAAAACTCTATAGAGAACAAAAAATTCAATTGGCATGTATGCACCCTGTCACTCTACAGACACTGCAATGCTGGTCTGCAAACACAACACTTATCATCAAATGACCCAAATCCTCACTTACTGCATCAAACAGGGTTTATAGCAAAAATAGCACCATCGGGGATGCCACTCCTTATACCAAGTGCTGGCAAGATTGAAGCAAATGCAAACAGCTACACAGAAACAGGAATAGAAGGGGGAAGAAAGCATGTGGGGGAACAAAGTACATGGTATTGCATTTGCTATGTATCTAATCACGCTTTGCTACCTCTTTTCTTACAGCTATATATATTCACTGTTTAAGAGAGTTCACTTCATAGTATAAAAGCATTATTCCCTCTAAGCAGAAAATAATAAAAAATAAACCAAAAAACAGGGCCTCACATGTTGTGAATATCTTTTAATCTGGAAAGCATTCATGGGCATGTGCAACTACCATGCTCAAGGCAGCAATTTAAAACTGGTGTTAATTTCTCTCACTTAGTGAAGACGGTATCTGCTGTCACACCAGTACCTGAGACAACTATTAGTGGTTTTATAAAGGTGAGAACTAACAAAAAGAACTTCAAGCCTGCTCTTCTGTATTAGTCTGTATCATTAACGTGGGTTCCTCCACTCATAGCATGCTATCAAAAAGCTACTCCAATTCAAAGGCAAACATTTTATTTCTGGTGACAAGTTACTCCAGGGAGTAGCTGTTTGGAAGATATTTTCATTTTTGAATATTAATGGATGTAGAGTATTAATTAACTGCATGCTTTCAAATTATATTAGACTTAGTATATAATTTTTTCAGCCTCAGCATGACTTTAAAAAAGTTTTAACAAAAATGGTAAATTCATCATTGTGGTCTAATTCTTTAAGTTCCCATTTTCATGTATGTTGATGCCAGTGGAACAAATGGCATAATCTGAAAGCAACTCAGAAGGCCACGTTCTTGAAAAATGAGTCTCCTGTATTTCCAGCACTGATTCTAAACAAATACATTAATCTGCAAAAAAATAAAACCTCCAAACCAAATAAAAAAACCAAACTGGGACAATAGTCACACATAACTAGCTGGATTGTATAAAAAATACAAGCACAGCTGTATGAATAAGTAGAAAATTAATATGAATAAGTATGAATAAGTAGGGCATGGAGCTATTTGAACAAGTCCAGAGGAGGGCCATGAAGATGATCAGAGGGTTGGAGTACCTCTCCTATGAGGACAGGCTGAGAGAGTTTTGATTTTTTATCCTGGAGAAGAGAAGGCTCTGAAGAGACCTTACAGTGGCCTTCCAGTACCTGAAGGGGATCCATAGTAAAGCTGGGGAGGGGCTTTTCACAAGGGTGTGCAGTGAAACAGGCCCAAGGGGCATGGCTTTAAACTGGAAAAGGGTAGATTCAGGTTAGGCATTAAGAAGGAATTCTTTAGTGTGAAGGTGGTGAGACAGTGGAACAGGTTGCCCAGGGAAGCTGTGGGTGCTCCCTCCCTGCAAGTTCTGAAGGGCAGGTTGGATGGGGCTTTGAGCAACCTGGCTGAGTGTAGGGGGGGTGGAACTAGATGATCTTTAAGGTCCCTTCCAACCCAAACCAGCCTATGATTCTAAAAGAAGTTAGGTAAAATAGTTACTCCACATTTTATGACCACTGTGTATATTTCCCATGCAGCTATCCAAAGCATGCATACAGCCCCCAAGCTCGAGTGGCAGAATCCTGGCCATACTGAGAAAGCTTAAAAAAACTGCAGACTTCCTCCCTGTGCCTGTGCAAGCAATTTGATCCATCACAGCGAGGCACTATATTAAAAAAACAAATCTTTTTTAGGGGCTTGAGATTCATATTTATTCTCTCAATCCCTTTGCAGAGGTTGTCACACTATACACATTAAGCTATACTCTCATTTCTTATACACAGTATAAATTACAAAGCAAGAACAATGAACAGTGAAATGTTGACCCAATAGCACAACAGCTCAAGCTTGGTTATCAACAGAAGCAATACTTATATAATAAAACATACATAAGTAAATTTCTCTTTACTGTATAGTAGACAACTTTTAATTCAACATCTTGTCAAGAAATACAAATATCACTACTGATGGAAATACAGATTTTCTACTACTATCAGCTACTCTAGCATAAATAAGCATTTGCTCCAATAAATTTAGTAATTAATTACTTTTTTTTTTTAAGAACAGCCCTGTGTGCAGACAGCTATGGCAACAAATATTTTGTTATAAAATAATAGTGTGTTGAGCACAACTAACTTTGTGTCTAAAGATCTATCAGCCACATAAAAGTCCTGTTTAAAATGAGATGTTTGAAGGATTATTTGTGGGCAGAAATTGACTCTTATCTATGTCAAATAGTCCATTTAATGAAAACAAGCACCAGCAAAATTAACTTATAGAGCATTCCCCCCATATAAATGCAACTGCAATCCCTAGCAAGGAAAAGTAGGAAGAAGAAGCTAAAAGGAAATAACAGATATGTTGTAAAGAAAGCTGATCTCAAAAATGTACATATAGAAAACCTGTAATCAGTAAATACCAAGAACAAATCTTTCAAATACTTTATTTCCATGCTCCTCCTCTTGACACTCAAACTTCTCTGCTTGCCCAGTTGCTGTCTGGCACTGTAACAGCAGAGAGCCATTTCTCTGGCTCTCCCAGAGAGAGAAGAGAACTCCCTCTTTCCTCCACCACCTAAGAACACACCACCTCTATCTATGAGACAAGAAGAGTCCTCTGGCTGGAAAGCTTCACACCATTACTGCTAGCTGAATTTTACCAAAGGATTCAGATCTGCCATGCAGCAACTTCTCCTGGAGAGCTGTACACCTTAATGTTAGGGATTTTTTTAAATGTGGGATTATTTAAAATCATGTCTGATGTTTTAGCAATACAGAGGTACATCTCAGCTAAGCATAGGCAAGGATCCAGCTCAGTTCTCTGTTAACACAACTAAGAGCTGTCTTTTAGCTGCTTGGACTGACACCTGTTACCCCCTAATGCTGCTTTGTCAGAGAAGATGTATTTGTGCAGGTCAGCATGGTGGTATGACAGACTTTTGCTGTCCATACCAAGATACCATATGATTGAAATACATCTCATTACTGGAGGATTGGCAGATGAAGAAATTAAAGGGAACAAGGTGAAAATACTAGCCAGCATGACAGCGGGCTCAAAATAAGATGTAGGCATTCAGTCTCTTGGTTACCCCACAAGACATGAAACTTCTCTTGATAAGCTTGTCGCCTTCATTTACAAGGCTCACATGTTTTGCAAAAGACAATGAACAAAGACAGACAAAAATAAAAACAAAACTTAGGGGGAGCTGGATGAAACTGGTCAGTTGTGACAGCTAAAGACTTCTGACCAGGAAAATAAGCCAATTGAAGAAACACAGTACAAAAGTAAGCTATATCCAAGGTTAGAGTTTCAGCTCTCATAACTTCATAACTGCCTCCCATCAAACAACTTCCACCTATCACAGCAATCTACTTGTTTATCAACTTGTGAGGAAAAAACCTTGAATTTTGGAAGGATTGTTAGTGTAACTCTTAGCACAAAAAGGATTTTAAAGCATAGCTTATAGTACAGTGAAATCCAGGAAACAAGGTCTTATACTGCAAAGAGCTATATAAAATATCTTTTTCACATGTTTTGGCATAGGACTTGCTGAAAGCATAAAAAACAACATGAAAATTGTCAAGTTTGGGATCAGAGAATGCTATGAAGCCAAAGGATTTGGAGAGCACAGAGAATGTGGTAGGATCAGGCCATTTACTTGAGAGCCACAGGAATGGCTTTTTAGAGCTCCAAAGGCTTCATTTAATCCACAAGGGAGTTGAGAGCTTCCATGGTCTACTGACACCCTTTCCTCTGCAAGATATTACAGAGCATAGAGATGACACTGATGCTCTTGGGAAGAGTGAAATGAAGGCTGCAAATGTTTCAGAGGAATGCTTGCCATAATAACGCTACAAACTTTAAGTACATTTGCCTCAATACTGCTCACCTATGGCCCAACACATATATGTGTGCCTATAATAATCTAATTGGAAAGCAAAGCCACTATACACCAGCAATGGGGCACATGGATGTTACCAGGTAGTTAATTTTTCCATTTCCTGACCTGTGTGCATTTCTAGAGTAGCTGAACTACGATGTTAATGTATCCTCTTACATTTAACTTTGCTTCAGTGATGTGTAAATCATTGCACCAATCAGAATCAAAATGAAAGAGCTGGCCTCAGGGTCAGCCTGACAAGGTTCAGTGCTGGTGAGTGGCACTGATTCCTGATGCAGGCCTATTAGTCATAAGGCAGCAAAAGCTGGCAGCACAGTTATGAGGACTACGCCTTGCACCTACAGAGAAAAAGTACAATTAAGAGCAGTCCATGTTTTCTGAGAGCAGCTAAACAATTTACCGGGCACAAGCCAGTGGAATATGGGGCAGTGAATGGAAAAAAATGAAAAAGAATTAAAAAAATTAAGAATGTTTGGTTTTTTTTAGTTTTCTTCTCATTCTGCGAAGAGTAAGAGTGATGTCTAATGAACCCAAGACATCTAGCTAAAAGATACATGTCATATTTCCAATTAAATGATTCAGAGAATTAAGATTTTTACTCCTCTAAGTATATAAACTAAGCAAGTTTCTACAAAAAAAAGTTACATTTTATCAGTTTTATATGAGATCACACCAAGCTTCTACACTGTAGACTACTCATGTCTAAGAGCAACTAATAATGTCGTATTCAGTATATTTGTATTAACAGGGATAATCTACTCAAAGTTCACTGCATAAAGCACTGAAAGGTTTCTGTGATAGAATGCACTTAGGAACAAAATTAATTTCTTCTCTTAAATAAGCAGGAGAAAAACACCTTTTGTCAGCAGTTTGGCACAGCAAGGAATGAGAAACAACCATCAGACTTACCCATTACTGAAAAAAAAGAACTGAAAACATTGCCAATATTTTTAAAGGACATATTCAGGTGCAGAAGAACAAATAAAAATGCAATATGGGCTGAATATAAACATCCCAAAAAGATCACTGTAAGCAATAACACAAGAGTCAACATAGTAACACTGCATAGCTTCACTCTTGTTCTTTCCCTGCCACAAGATTAAAGAAATAACCTTGGGATCTGCTTGTATGCTGCTATTAAGTAAGTACTCAGAAGTCCACATTCCTTGCCTTTCTGAAGCTTTATGATTCACATAACAGGAAATGTGTATTTTTTACTCAATTGGCTTTAAACACAGAAACAGAGAAGTGGTACAGCAGTAGTAGACAGTGGCAGGACAGTGACAACCTCTCAACACATGTAAGATGAAACATTTGTTGGTAGGACAACATAGCATCTCTCAACAACCATTCTCACATCTATAAAGACCAGTATGGAGCACATCAGCCTCACAGATACCAAGTCCTAGTGAGTGTGGTGCCAAAGATTAAAAATCTCCATTCTTCACCTTTACAAATCTAAGGACAATATTATGGACAACAATCACTGCAAGAAGAAAAGCAATCACTCTGTACCAGGAAGCCTTTGTGCCCCACGTCCTTTTGTTTAACAATCATCACTGCATTCATGAGATCCACTGCCCAGCTGGACTCTGTTGGTCTCCCAGGAGCATTAGTTACTCCGAAGGGGGTTTATGAGGCTGCAGGTGAGGAAAGGAATCCTCTTTTCCTCTGCAGACTGAAAACACTGCTGCTCTTCTGTGACGTGATCAACTGATACTCCTACCGAGAAGCCTTGGTCATGGTGAAGGCTCTTGCACGCTCTGCACAGCACCTATTAGTAGACATCTCTTGCCTGATGGATTTTCATAACCACTGGATTCAGATCAATGTCTTTAACAGCACTAACAGGTGCTGAGATTCATCCAGCTTAAGCTTTGAGTACCTGAGTCACCTAATTTACAGATGCAGATTCCTGAGACTCCCTGTGTACTCAGAGGGAAGAGACAGGCTCCTCCTGAAAAGACTGAGGCCCAAGTAAGGCTGTCCCAGAGAGGATTCAGCTTCACCTCTCTTCATCACCTTTTTAAGGAGTCAGTGCCTGTCAGGATCCTAAGTTGGGCACTTTAAGATAGATAGGAAGGAGCCATACCTGTGTATGAACCTTTTAAGCTGTAAGAACTTACATTATACAAAGATAAGTAGGAAAAGCTCTTCCAACAGTTAGTAGAAAATGTGTTCTGTAAGTACATTCAGGCATGCGAAACAGAAACACAAGGCACATTAAAAAAAAACATTAAACTAGTGACTATTTAATAATAGTCAGATTTTCTAGGCAACTATAGAACTGCAAACTAGATGGTACACACAAAGTCCAAGCAGAGAAATAGAAGAAAATACTCAGTATAGTGTATACAGTTTATGTACATATCTTTTCAAAAGTGAAGTTCCAGTAACAATAGAGAGGTTTAGATGAAAACCTTTGAAGACATTAGGAGAATAACAGAATGATGTAAAGTAAATATGAGATGCAGAAAGATAGCCAGTAATGTATGTTTCCCAGAACCATCAGGTAGTCATTTCTCTGCTCAGAAGCAGTTTCATGTTTCCCATATTTGCTCCCCAGAGTCCAAAGACTTCTCTGAAAACTTTTTGCAGAAAGCCCTCTTAATTTCTTATGATATGTGAGAGTTACAAAAATCCTGCCATTCTCTACCATTAGGAATGTAATATGCCTTCCACCATGACAACTGTTTTGCTAAAAACCAAAACTTGTGTGATGTCTGCACTTCACATTGCTACCAGATAGAATAAAAGAGTTGTCCCAATGTAATACATAGGCATTGTTATGTACAAAACACACACACAAAGGCCACAGAAGGCAACCAAACACAGATATCAAACGTGGTTTTATATTAGCCTTCCTTCAGACACAAGTATGAGTCTTTGCAAATGAAGGGTTCACGTGCGTTTGTATAGGTGGATTTATTTTGCAGAGCTCAGATCTCTACCCATGTAGGATTTCTACTGCCCACACTTCCTGGACAGTCCTCATGTGTTGCACAAGTGGAAACTTACACACACACCAAAACACATGCATCACTGCTGTGCTCTGTAAAATTTCTATTGATATCACCCCCTGAAAGAGCTGTGTGCAGTTACCCCTCTCCATTTCAGGCTTTCAGCAACCTTCCCTGTTCCTCTGTCAAATGTCCCTCATATCACAGCCCACACTACATTCACAGGTGGTTTTGTATCTTCCTCTTCTTGACCTCTTTATACTCAAGACATCTCTCCACTTCCTCACTCAACATTGCCACCTTCCCCTCCCAGGCAGGCAAGAAGGGATAAGGCACAAGGCAGCACTTGCTGTACCACCTGCAGTAACAGGCACTGGGTTAACGTGGGGACAATAAACACCCAAAACCCAGGAGAGTTTGAAGGACGCCCTTTTCACTCACATTTCCTTCCAGTTGCCCAGGGTGCACGACGCTCATTCCCCAGCAAAGAGAACATTCTAAATCTCCTACTTATTTCATTGGCTCTTCATTTCATTCTACACTCTGTCATGCTTCTTACACCCCTCTGTATTTCTTTAAGAGAAAATTGGTCTGAAGTGTCAGTATCTTAACCTCCCCCGGCAGTGAGGCAAGGCTGAGGCAGGTAGGTATTATTAGCAGCCTGTCAAGTATTAATGCCTGTATCAACCACTCCTTTATCTACAAACAACAAACCACTGCAACAAAGCAATCTCTCAACCAGTCACCAGCTTCAAAACATGCCCTCAGCTCCATCTGCTACCGTTCAATGAGGCCTAGAATATTCCCTGACATTTTAAAATTAATTGGCTACGGAACTCAATTTACTATCATATAACCTCCAGACAGAAATGACAACCACTTGAATGTGCTTGATCCTGCCTCCAATAACATTAAAGGCAAAACTTCCCCTGATTTCAATGTGGAAAAAAGTGACTTTGTAAAGTAAAGGAAAACCCATACTGATGTCAACGA
This sequence comes from Heliangelus exortis, assembly GCF_036169615.1. Taxonomy (NCBI): domain Eukaryota; kingdom Metazoa; phylum Chordata; class Aves; order Apodiformes; family Trochilidae; genus Heliangelus; species Heliangelus exortis. The sequence goes on along the minus strand of NC_092423.1, from coordinate 53,385,768 downwards.
GGGCTAATCCAGACCCGGAAAATCAAGAATTCATAATTTAACTAAAACACTTGAAAGGCTTCCATCCATGCTACAACCTCTTCTGTTGGAAAACACATTAGACAAACATGTAGAGCAGCAAGCTGCATTTTAGGACACAGATCACAGCAACTAGGCAACTACTCTTTGAATGAGATCTCAAAACCAAGAAACAAATTGGTCATTTGATGGGTGGGGGTTAGGGTTAATTTAAAATACAATCATACTTTTACACCATGACATCCAAATGTTTTTTATTAAGCAATTAAAATAGTAGAACCCAAAACATATTTAATCTTTTCAAAAGCAAAGAAACCCCTCACGAATTTAAAGCAGAACTTCGCACACTGAAGCAGATTCATCGTTACTTCACATTTTTTGCAAGAATTAAGAGTTCAACTGCCATATTTAAGCACGTTTGTTCTCAACAGACTGACTCCTGAAGTCTTATGGCTGTATACTTTTGCAGAGACTATAAAAACACCCCCATATTTTTTGTAATTAAATTTCTTTAAATATAAAGAGCTAAAGTTCATTATGTGTTTGGTGTTTTTTAAAGAAAGAAATCTATTGCAACACAGGTTTTGAGGACTAAGAGCTCTTGTTTTGTACTGAGAAACAGTGAAGGAAAACTGATTTAGGCTTAGTAATGCCTTAGATCCAGTATTTAAGTTTTTTTAAATAACCCTGATGCCATTAAAACTTTACTGATATAATCCACATGGCATGGTTTATAGGGTGAGATTTGTCTGTTCCTGGGCAGGTAAAACTAGCCTCAGATACATACCTTCAAATCAGATTGCTGTTTACTGTTTAATCTTTATTAAAAGCTGTCTATATTTTGATTGTATACATCAAAATGAATTGCTACTATAATTGTATTCTTGAGAAAACACAGACACTGGGCAAACTGTCCCAAGAGGAAATGAGTAATTTGGTATACATACAGCCTTTAGTTGAGGGACAAGATTCAAATATTACAAAGAGAACATGTGGTGGCTTTCACTGGGCACAAAAAGACAAAGATTCCTCTGGATCACTGCAAGACAATTTTGAGCTAAAAAAAAGGCTTCCTGGGGAACTGCTAGCCAAGGTTAGATGAAACATGGCCTAATAGTTTCCTCCTGGAAAACATGTATGGGTGTAAAAGAGATTTTTAAAGCAGAAACCACCTAGAACAATTGGAGAGGAACTAGACCAAGTAGATGAAGAACAGCAAACTGGTTCAGGCTTCTCTCACCAAATATAAATGTAGAAGAGAGACAATACATGCTGACTTCTCATCACCAAGAGAAACTGGACCTGAACACAGAGATGGGAAACTTCAGTTCTGAGTGTATAACTTCTGAACTTCACCCATACTTACTTTGCTGCTACTACACCTTTAATACAGTAATGAGCTATTACGGTGTTGTACCACACAATCATATGTACAGGGCAGTATGCCTGCTTACATTACTGTGTGAGGTTCTGATTTTTTTTCTCTTTTACTCCAGTTCAAAAGCAATGGTGGTCTTGTGTTTAAAAAGGTCTTATGAAACTTTTCAAAAAGTAAGACCATCTACAAAGAAGACCAGAGGTTAGATTTCATTCACACACAGGCAAAAGCAAAAGAATGGTTCTGATGAAGGTTCAAGCCATGGTTCCATTTCATTTTAATGAGGAACATTAGTCAGACTTAACCCAATGCTTTTTTGCTGCCATTGAATCCACACAGAAAATAAATAATTACACTTTTTAACACTGCACTTCAGTAAGTCCCAAAGGAGGATTTTTTTTAACCTATTTTTCTGGTAACAACTCCTCTATCAAGGAAGCATCCTAAATCTGTCAAGGATTATGTTCTAGGACACTGCAATGTGAGTCTACAGTTTAATCAATTAGTATTTATAGAAATCCACACAAGTAAGCAAGTTCGAAAACTACTCTAGAAGTAGACAAAAAAATGTCTACTTCTACAGACATTAACCTGATATCTAAAAGAAAGACTGAGACCTGCACATCACCATGGAGCAAGACTGCTTGGCCACAGCCTGCTTGGATGTCATGGTTTGGCACTCTCCTGTTCTCCTAAGGACAAGGAGAACTATCTACTATCCAATTCCAGGTACATATAAATAAAGCACACCTTGGTCCACAGATGATACTTTTAAATGCATGGTATTACTTGCTGGGTAAAATGCTACTCAACTTAACCTTGGGCAGTATAACTGGGATGTCAATGAGGTTAAAACATGAGTTCTGCACGGGTATTTCTATTTAGGGGTGCTCATGCACTGCAATAATTTGTATGCATGTCAATACCAGCAAGCAGAAAAGACACTAGTTTGACAAATTTATCACTTGTAACACATTAGAATAACAGCCACATACTAATGTTTCTGGTACTTTTTCTCTCTGTATTAGTGATAAATTAACTTGATTACTGTATTTTTCTAACCCTTAATGAGAAGTTCAATGTTTGTGTTAAAGACATTTGCTTCTGATTCAGAAAGCATTCCTGGGAACAAAAACAAACAGCCCTGTTAGCAGTGGAATTATTGAAAACGCTTTCCTGCAGAGCTCTATCCTTCATCACCACCAGACCTTTACTGGAGTCCCAGCTTTTTCCTGTCCATTCCTCTGCAAAAAAATACTCCAAGCAAAGGTCCAGACAATCTCAGCAACTGTCCTGGCTGCTGCAGCAGGTGACAAGGTGACAGATGAGCTCCACCTGCCTTTCCCTCAGCCCCAACTGGGGTCTCCCTCCTCTCCTCAGCCCTTGAGACATGTAGAAACTTAATTATCTCAAAGACAACTTCTCCTCTCTGTTTCACTTGAAATTAGCCAGCATCTTCAAAAGTAATTAGGTAAGAGAGTGACAGACAGACAGATATTGCAATTAGATAACTCTGATCAGCTCAGGCTATGAAAGAAATTATACACAGCCTCACCAATTTAATTGATGACTCGCACTAGGGAAATTCCTCATGTGTACAGGTCTGCAGAAATAGATGTTATGGTATTTCCCGAGCCATAATAAAAGAATAATAGAAATCTAATCAAAATGAATTTGCTGGGAACAGGACCTGATCTAATACATCACACAACACTATTCCTTTTCCAGCTCCATTCTTCTTAATCAGCATTTTGACATAAACAGTCCAGTGTGTTGTCCTGGTGGAAAATTTTACCTACAAGTCAAACAAAAGACATGTATATTTTCTGTATGGATTTTGTGACAGATTTCCAGTTTACTAGTAAATCTGGTGTGATTCTTCTCTCCCATGTTAAAGGAGGCACCCAGTGTATATTTTTTCTTCAAGAAGCAAAGAAATTGATAGAGGTGAAAACTTACTGTCATGAGGAATGGAGTAATCTAAATATCAAAGTACATAAAACTCATTTCTGTTTTTCATGTTTTAATTCCCAATGCAATTAAAGTACATATTAACATAAGAGTCAGAGATAATGTATTTGACTGAGATTTCCCAGTGTACCGTCATTTTTTTCATTATGCAATGAGCTCTGTAAATGTAATAAAATTCTGTAAATATTAAAATAAAAATAAAATTCTCTGTAAATATTAATAAAATTAAACATTAATTGATTTTATTAGTCTTTTTATCATATAGAATTTCACCGAATAATGGATTTTTTTTCAGTCAGCTTCTCTGTTGTTGTTACAGAGATGGACCAAATTTTGAGCAGACTTGAATGTCCCAGCATGACATACATATTTGTGCATGACAAAACCAAAGTATTTCTGCATGTCATGCAAGGATAAAGCTACAAAATACTGTGAAACCAATGTAGGTGTCCAGTGTCCACTATGGAAATCATGAAAGTTAAAAGCATTTCTGTATTTCACCAGAAGAAATTAGAAAGCCTTTTATATCAGAATTCTTAAAGGCCCATGAGTTTTTATCTGACAACAGATAAAAACTTTCAGCCAGCAGAGATGTTCAAGTGAATAAAACCAGTGCAGACACTGTTTCTGATGTCACCAGCATACTGCTCCCCAGTATGGACAACAGCTTGCACATGGGACTATCGGTCTATGTAAAATTTCTTTGCTCCTCTGAAGTGAACCTCCCCTAGGCCTGATCCCACATCTTGGATGTAATGTAAAGAGTCCTGTTGACTTCGATAGACTTCAAAGCAGATCCTTTCCCATCGGGTCATTTAGGTTTCTTTGAAATTCCTACATACTCAAGCTTAGATGGAAAGCACCACCTTCACGGCCTTACACATCCCGTGATATAATGGGAAGAATGGCAAACTTATCACCAAATTTCCTTCCAAGTACTCTTTTTCTAATAACTTGAATGACACTGTTGTTCGGTTGTGATCTTTTTAAATGCATATCTTTATTTCTGCTGATGTCCTTAAATCCTCTCATGATTTCCCTTAAATGACAGTCAGATAAAAAGAAAAAACAGAGGATTGTTCCTTCTACAAGTTAAACAGGTGCTAGAAATAGGGACTGACGTAAACAGGAAGAGGGAATTGTACCAGAAATTAATCCATTCCTTAATTTCTCTATTAAGATACAACTATCATTCCAACCAATATTTTTATTAGTCTAATTAAAAAGACATTAGGAGAGGAAGGCCTCTGTTTTGCAGCTCCACCTCTCCTCCTCATTCCACTGCCTCCAATATGCTGCCTTTGCTGAGACCATCAGTGCCTAAGCTCAGGGTCTGCAGGACAAGTGAGGGTTGGGTTTCCTCCATGCCTGCAGGCTGGCCAGCCACCATCTCTTTTGCACCCAAATATAATTTTGGTGTTGGCTCTTCTGCCTATCAGGCAAACATATGAGAAGAGTTGCAAAATCTGAAACACGTCTTTTCAGTTATCATTAGCAAATGCAAGTGCATGAGGAACAATGTAAAATAAAAGGGTTGCAAAATGCTTTATTTGGGATACATAGGATGGCTTTTGGCTAGGAAATAGCCTTCAGTAGAGGTTCTGCCTATGTGTGCTGTTTTACAAAAAATATTTCACATAAATTACTGTTTTGAGTTTTATCTTTGCTCAAGAACTACACTGCAAAAGAATGTTTGAAAGGTTTCTGTTGTTGAGTTTCAAATAAACCCCAGTTAACAGCTACAATAAAAATGTGTGGCATGGGAATAACAACAGATCTTTTTTCCACAAGTAACTTCTGTGACTAGAACAACGAACTCTACGTGTGCTAAACTCTAATAATTAAAGACATTTTAAAAAATAAAACATTGCTGTGTGTCTTAAAGTAGTACACAGCATACTACAAAAACACATGTGCTGTAGGGGCCACCAGTAGACCAAATATAACATAAAGCTTACACAGAATATTATATTTATAAGCAGTGGACCAGTGAAAGCCCTCTTCCCTAATATAGGACTAAATCCAAAGTGAAAGGCTAAAATGCTGTTCTTTGTCTCATCTAGAGACGGTCTTTTAAAAGCCATAAATGATTTACAGGGGTGACCACATACTAGAGCACTAATTCCTTTCTAACTGAGAGACTGTTTTGATCATGCCATAACATTATGGCTTTGGCTACATTTCTACCTTTTTATTTCAGCCTTTTATAGCCTGCATTGAGATTTGGGCACTTGAATGAGGCTAACTTCTCTATATTAGTTATATTGTTATGGGAGAGACCGTGGTGCTTTGAAATGACTTCAGAAGCATGCTAGGAGCATGACTTTACTCTGTTGACCATACTGGGTACTTGCAGGGCAAATCCTTTAGGTATTTTAAGACAGGGCTGTGAGCAGCACTCAGGTCTACCCAGCAATTTGGAAGTTTCCAGCACTCCTCATGCCCAGCAAGTCTGTGTACTGCTCCCAAATACTGGCACTTAGCTCAAACGCATACATGTAACTTTTACCTGCAGGGTCAGGTAAATGCACTTGCAGGTACATATTCATAGACATAGACTAAATTGTTGACCTGGTTTGATTTTCCTGAAGTAGAAAGAAGTGTAACAACTGGAAATATTGTTATAAGTTTGGCCCAACATGTTTTCCACAGGGGGAGAGGAGAGGGGAGTTGGGGCAGGCATTGAGAAATTACTTTTTTCTATTTAAAAGTGTTTTGGGCTTTTTCCTCTATACGTACTATAGCACAGGAGAAACTGAGCCAAAATGGCATTTCCAGTTAATCTATTTTGTCAATAAAAGGCAGGTGATACAGCTAGTAGACTGCACTTTATGACAAGTACTTATGATCTGCATCACTTTGGTACATCTAAATACAGCTGTCCAAACAGACTGAGGACCAAACTTATCTTAAGCAGAAGACTGTCTTGAGGAGACAAAGCATCACAGATAGTTGAGGACTGTTGAGGACAGCAGGTAATTCATTTACTTTCATCCTGCTGTCATGTCAGCTACCTAATTCTGCAGGTTTCTTGGAGGGAGATACTTCAGGATCTCCCATGTGTTGCATGGAAGGTTCCCAAATTCATTAGGACACTTAGTAAGAGACAGTGAAAGATGCACTTGTTTAAAACTTGGGAAAATTCAACACCACAGGTGAACTTGAAAATGCTACAAAATGTATTATGCACTCCGGTTTACTATAAAACCCCTCTTCTCAACCCTTTTGATACCCCTTTTGCTGTTAAACTTGCCCTTCCTTTTCAGATTCTTCACCTGAGAAAGACGCATGCAATCCTAAAATGACTGCATCAGCTTTCTGGGGGGATATATCATTTAGTTTTTGGACTGTGGCCTAATTTAAATATTTTTTTCCCCACAGTAATAAAAGAAACTGCCAGATACCTCTGAAGAAGTACTTACCTGATGAAATAGCTTTGAAAAATTCAGATTACTATCATGTGAAATGTGAGGTGGTGAGCAGTTTCCATAAGCTAGAAGACTGAAAGACTGCTTTTCATCAAAAAGTCTTCCCATGGCTCTTCACCACATTTTGTGAGACTATATACCCTGTACACAGCACATAAATCTGGGAAAATTTCACACTAGTGAAGAATACTGAAGAATTTAGTGTAGAACAGCCCTGAGTTTTCAGCTATGGAGAAGTGAAAGGAGGAGTCCTGTCGGACACAGTCAGATAAATTCTCGGTTGTCATCCTCAAGTGGCTTCATATATCTCCTCAGTGATTACAGCATTGCTTAATGTGCACAGAGGCCCAAAATATCCCCAGGCAAAACTGACAGCCCCTGAGGCTCTCACTGGCTACTACAAAGTGCAAAACCTAACACAGAAAGGATACATCCTCGTGAAACTTGAGGAATGTAACGACCTATTATATAGATGGTTGTTCACTGTATTATTACTCTCCAGAGAATTGAACTTATTTGGAAGATTGGTAACAGTGAAAAACATAGAAGAAAACACAGAAACAAAAGCTCCAACTGTAACATTTCAGTGAGAGAAATAACACTAGATAGCTTTAGTGCACATTCTGGCTCTCGTTGATAACACATGACAATTCAGAAGACTAAGCTGTGCAGGAAGATGCAGTGTGTTATGCATGCACATCATCACACAGGTTCCTCCTAGTAAGTGGTTAGTGCCAGTCATCCATTCCTGCATCTCACACATTAGTGTCTACTGTGATGGCTGATTTGCGTGTCGTGATGACTCAATTAATTCAAAGTTAGAAGCTGCAGGTTTCAGAAAAATGCCTTGTGAAGGTGAGTGGTTGATGCGTTCTGTGCTTTGCCGACGCATGGATGCGTGCAACTGCCAGGTTACAGTTGCTTGCTGCTCCCAGGACCTTAGGAATCTCCTTGCTATCATCTGTGTCTTGATTCAATAGGAATTCTTGGGCAGGCCACACAAACAAAACCAACACTGACATCAGATGGGTGCTTAGCAGGTTACAAATAAAGAAAACAAAACAGAAACAATAGAAGATCACTTCAAATGAAGCTTGATCGGAGGTATTGTTGAAGAGGTGCTCAGATTACCTGAACCACTTTGTTTGATCTTAAACACGGACCGGGGGCAGCTGCAACGAGCTCCGAGCTTTGGCACATTCCATTATATGAATGGCAGTGAATTTATAATGGAATGGTATGGATGGTTTTTATAATCAGAAAAACACACTGACCTTAACACTACACAGGTGGAGCAGCATAATGACCCGCCAATTGTAAGCGCATCAATTCCTGGGGAAAAGTTCAATGAGGTTAACTCAGCATGTATCCCATAACCAACATAAGTGACATATTAAAACATTTTTTTTTCCACAAAAAACTGTTTGTCTTTGCCAACACTTAATTGAGTTGCTTCCCTGTTTCTCACTGAGTATGTATCTTACCCATCCAGCAGATCTAGACATTGTCATATACTTCAAAGCTGAAACACATGCGTTTGAAAAAAATGAGAACAGTGTTAACTACAAGGAACTGTAGTTCAGTAAACTGCAGTCACTGTCCAGACTGTAAAAGATTAAGCAGCATATTCATTTAACTTAGAAATGGAAAGAAAATGGGAGTCCTAGATATAATGAGAGACTGATATTCAGCTTCATTGTAAAATCCTTGCATTAAGTGAGCCTAGATAGGTAGCAGTCAATCAGCATTTCAGTTTCCCATCAACTTATTGATACCCTTGGAGACCAGAAGCAAAGGCAGTTAATTTCAATGTACCATAATCAAGCTGACCAGGTATCCAAGATAATTCTAACAGTCCAAGATCAGGCTGCAAAATACAGTGAACAAACCTAATCAAGTTCAATAAGTCAAAAAACCTTGTACCTTGAAGTTACAAAACTATAGAGACAGAAGTAACAAGGACAGAGGGCTCACCAAACATGCAATAATAAAACTTCAAATTAAAAAAGTTAAATCCACAATTCAGCCACAACAGTAAGATTTATATCTGTATTTCAGCTCATTCTCCCTTCTCTTCTGTGACCAGGGCACATCAACAGCTTCTCCATGGCACTATCAGAGGAAGCATCTCAGCAACAGCCCAGTCTGATACCCTCATGCCATGCACCTCTGGAGATTGCAATCCCACCCTGACATTCTTTCCCATCATCAGCTTTGATGTGTAATCACAGCCACAACCAAAAAGGCAGAAAAAAGTCTTAGAACATCATGATTGCAATCACTACTAAAATTATCAATTCAACATGAACACAATACTGAATATGAGAACCAATAGTTCAGGGGAAGTTAGTGGATTTAGGAAGAACCTCTACTGTTTGGAAATCTTCAGTTAAAAAAAAGATTTACAAAATAAAGCAATGCCAGTTGATCTTACTCCCTTGAGATTAAAAGACTTTGTAATAGCCATAAAATTAAACAAAAGTGCATACTGCATTACCATTTTCCTCTACCTTTCCACAGGCACTAAATCTCATGGCCAGAACCCACTTCGGTCCCAAATCTACTGACTCTTTACAGTCTGATGGTCCTTTGTTTTTATTTTAAAAGCATATTTACATTAGAAGTTACATAAAAGTATATTTACGTTAGAGCTACATAATCTTTGAAGACAAATCTTAGAGAACTTAAACTGCACATAGACACTTTTTTCACCTGTCCATTAGAAGCAAATGCAACAAAACCCTTCTAAATAACCAGGACTGTAAATCCACTTCTCACAACCATGCTCACCATGAATTTTCTTAAGCTACATAGAAGCTGGTTTTTATCTAATAGCTTTGCCCACAGCAAGAATCAGTATGTGGTACCACTTTCCTTGATGTATTCCAGGAATTATGTTTTCCTGACAAGTGGAGACAAAACCACAGATTGTTATCTGAGGCAAAGCAACAGTATAGCAACCTATGCCAAGGTACACACAGTGCTTTCCTGAGCTCTGCTGGGATGCTGACATCCTTACCCACAATAACACTTTTCAATAAAGGTAAAGTTTTGTTCTCCACAGTCAGTGTGAAAAACCCACAGCCCTTCTCCTACGTTCAAAGACACCCAGGCAGTACCACCAGGTTACACAGACCAGGGATAGTGCATGACCAACGCAAAGCTCCAGAGAGATGAAGATCTGGATACACACCTGGCTGCCTTCTGCTGTGTCCTGAGCTGTTGCAATAAATGATGGGGTTTTTCCTGTGTTCCTCAAAGCATCTCAGCATGACAGACCTCGAGTCACTTAGTCTGTGAAGTAAACTGGTATGTCTAAAATGCCTGGCTCATACATCGTGCAAAACCTCAAGTCAAAGAAGGGATTTTTTTGCAAAGAGACAGGTTGTGTTGTGATGTCTTTGCACATTTAAGCCAGAAAGAAAAATCTCATTCAGGGTTTATAGCAAGCCTGATAGAGCCCCAGCCATCAGCACCCCATCCAGCCACAAGTACCCCACAGGGCCACCCACCTACAGAATATTTACACCCCAGCTCCAGGACAAGTGGCAGATGTGCCTGTATATGTTCAAACTTTAATAGTTGGAAAAGCGCTGACACATTATTAGATTTACTCAGGGGTGCACTTATGTTACATAAAGTGCTTCAGAAATGTAATTATGATTGATGTACACTTCAGGTAAATTGTGAGCCTGTGATCAGATAGACTACCATAATTTTGATGAACACTTTTCTGGATTTCTTTGTGGTCTGTCTCTTCTCACCTATGAACTCCTGTCTTTACATTCAGATTGCACATTTCCTGGCATTTTTGTTCGGTTTTCTCATGGCACTCACACAGCATTTGCCCTCCTCTTCTCAGTCCATGACTGGGTCTGCCATTTGCTATTGCAATGAATGTCAAAAAGCACTTATTTTCCGTAAATGGTGTACATAAGCACATCATTTCAAGGGCCAGAACAATCAGTTTTATCATGTTTTGAGCCTGTATGATAAAGAAGTGAGACAGACTAAAGAATACAGCAGCTGTGCTGGTTTTGTCAAGCTTACTCACAGTCTGAGTACTTAACTTTATGGCTGAGAACAGCAGAGATTTTTAACAAAAATAGCCCTGCATCCACAGAATAGGAGTAGTATCTTCGGAATTTTCTGCACAAGATTAGCATGATTCAGGAGAAAAGTGAAAAGCACAGAGAGTCCCCTCATCAGTGAAGTTTTCCTAACTTTCCTCCTTTCTCCTTTCCTCCATTCCTCCCTTCTCTTTCCGAAAATACAAGGAAATTAAAGTCTATTCAACTAATGTTTACTCTCTCCCCTAATTTGTTTTTCTCTCTCTCACCTCTTCTAACATCTCTTTCATCATCAGTCACTTAAGATTTCTTGTTTACTATCCAGCTCTGACAAGCTGTGCTTCAACCTCTCTCCTTTCAGGTTTCTGATCTCCTTCACTTCTGCTATTATTCCATTTTCCTTCTCCTCCTCAGCTTTTCATTTCCTTCTGGTTTGTCCCTCTCTATACAGAATGCTTGACCCTCCCGCATCCAGCCTCTTAAGTAGCATCTGAGTACTTTCTGGATTTTTCTGCTTATCATACATGTATATTAACATCATTTTTATGCATGCCATGCCGTGCCTGATGCGACCCTAAGACTCGTATTCTGTTGGTACTTGCCATCATGCTTAAAATACCTATGCAAAACCACTTTTTTCAGTAAATTTTTGGGTAATAAAAAATAAAACTCTGATCGTGGCAAAGCTGGCATGAAAACTGATAAAATCAATACTTGTTTTACATGTCCACATACACAGGCACACACCTGCTTGAACATGATTACATTTCTATGGTATCCTTGCCTCCTGCTGCTGCTCATGCTTTCTATGATTGCTTGCTCTTAGCCACTGAACTGTGCAGAGCCTTGGGGTGGTTTATAGAGTAATTAGCCCAACAGATCTCCAGCCATGATGTGCAGTACTGGCTACTAAACTCAGCCTTTGCAAGAAAACCCATCTGAGGCTGAAAAATTATCTCACTTGATGGTCAACTGTGGATACCTGTGCTCAGCTCTCTGAAGACTTGCTGCCACTTGAGTAGGGGTTATCTTGTAGGATGGAGAATGAACAACTGCCCAAACACTGAAGCCATCATTTCAGACTAAGGTAGGGTATTGCAGCAAGACATGCAAACAAAAAAGATATGTTTAAACATGTCTTAAGTAACAATAATAAAAATATGTTAACAATAAAAGAAAAGTAGATATGCTTTTTTTACTGCAGAGAAGCTTTTCTGTTTCTCCATCACTCCCTTCTTCCTTCTTCCCTGTGAGCATCAGCCTAAGATGCTGTTAATTAACAGTTTTCCTCTGGACAGTTTAAACATTGTCTTTGCACTGAAAGGATCAGAACGACACTAAAGGATCAGAATTACTCTTTTTTTTTTTTTTCTTTAACTTCTGCAGATGCATATTTGAAAAGTTTTTTAATTTTTATACATATCAGAGAAAGAAAGGCAGTAGTGGTTATTCATGCTACAAGTATTTGTTCCTTCTGTCTCAACAGATGAAAACATGTAAGAGAAACTCCTATACTTTTCACTTTTGCTGTTCACACTTACAATCTGAAGCCACTTTTTAAACACACCTAGCTACATCAGGAAATATATAAAATCCCTGAGAATAAATGCTCAGTTTTGTTACTGCAAGATAAATACTAACATATTCTCATGTGTAAATTAGCTAAATATCTCACAAACCAGTATACAAATTAAGCATTTTCTTTCTCCTTCAGCAGACAAAAAGAAAAATAATGCAATGTCATTAGGAAAAATAATGAATATGTTAATTGAGGATTTTCACTGCCTAGAGACAAAACTCAATTGCCTTGAAATCTGGCTCAAAATCAGAGTCACATCTGTTGTGGAAAACAGACTAGCTTTTTCAAGTAAAGGCACAAAATCTGTATGTATGCATATAAAACCTCTGATTGTTTTACACTGAAGACAAATTAAGAAGACAGCAACACCTTCATACTATTTTCAAGTGAGATCTTCCATGTGCTAATCCGCAGATCTACCACATCATTCTCAATTTGCAACCCAGTCTTAAAAGGCATCAATTAGTAATATTAACAACAAATATATAAATGCTTTATTGTTTGGGAGTTGGACTAGATTATCTTTAAAGTTCCCTTTCAACCAAAACCATTCTGTATTTAATTGCTGATACATTAAGATGAAGTTTAAAACTGGAGTCCTGAGCCAAGACACTCCATGAAGCAAGGAGGGTTATGAGAATATGAGGGTTATGTTAATATGAGTATAGAACAGAACTCATTATTTCTCCCCTCAATAATATATCTCAAACACAAGCTCACCAAAAACTTGAGATGAACAGAGACTGAAGAGAAAATAAAAATTATCACTATTGTAAGTAAGCTGCTTTATCAGGACAGACCCCAACTGTCCATCAGATTTGCTACAGACATTGCAGAAAGGAGTTTTGAAAAGAAGGACTGGAAACAGAATGATAAGAGTATTTCCTTTGCCTGACAAGCAGGAAAAATGGTAAGGAAAGAGGCGGGGGGCAAGCATTCCAGGAATGTTGGTAACAAAGACTGATCCACAGCAGTGCTGAACTCTTGGTGTGGAAGGAAAGATGGTAGGAAAGGTGTCCACAGGTCACTCTTTCCTCTGAAGAGGAGCAGCTGTTTGATACATTCTGCAGAAGCAGAAGCTAACAAAGCAAAAAGAGGACACAGAGAGAAAATACAATTAAAGAAACATGCTCTGTAGGCAGAGGATGCTTCCAGCAGTTCTGTGGAGACACACTAAGTGAGGCACATCCATTCCTACAAAGGATATTGGAATAACTGAGGCCCCAGGGAATGAAACACTGGACAACAATGAGCTGGAGAGCTCCACAAAGCTTCTCCTGCAGAGCGCATCACAACCAATCAATTTATTTCCAGCATCACTTCTTATGCCCAATGGAGGGATCAAGGTCTGAAAGGGCATAAAATTCTTCTTTCTTTGATGAGCTTCTGGGAAATTAAGCTTCCCAGCAATCTCTCTTTCCTCCTCTGGATTTTGCCAGGATATACACTACACTCCTTGGTTGAATATATAACACTACAGCTACTGACAGCACACAATGAAAACTAAGGCAAGTTGGCATTATTACAGCAACAGGAAAGGTGTCAGTTAGGGTTGATGTTTCTGCATCACCAAATTATCCCCTTCTTGTATGTGGTGAAATTATGCATACGTCTATTTCTACTGAGCAATTTGGTTTGCAGTTACATTTTCCAGGAGAAGTGGTCCATAGATATTTTTTGATTGCTTGTTCCACCTCTTTCTTATGAAGTACATTTCATGCTGATGATAGGCATCAGCAGTTCAACCACCAGGCACAAAAGACTTCTGCAAGTTGTTGGACAATTGCAAGAGCAGCAGCTGCCAAATTCCTCCTAGAGCTCTGCCACTGTGACTCAGAACTGGCCTGAGTAGAAAACATTTTGCTTGATGAGGTGGAACTGTGTACACTGCCACATCTTCAGACGGAGTACTTTCTCCTTTCTCCACTGGCTCTGATAGACTATATTTAACAACTGGTTGGAGGGACTGGCTTCAAGTCTTCAGTCTCTCCCTGACAATTGTGATTTTCCTAGTGGTATGGATACTTGGCAGCACACTGACTTAAGTAGGAAAGCAGTTTAACACAGGCCATCAGTCACTTGTGAAATGAACTCAGATTGGAACTGTGCTCCTAAAGGTTCAGTGGAATACAAACATCTGCAGATGAGTTAATGCTTACCAAATGAGGTTTGTCACTGCACGAGCTGTAAATGTCAAGCACAAGGAAACCAGACCCATGTCCTAAAGAAACAGGCAAAGGTAAACAGTCAACATTTCCATCCCTTATCCTGGTTCTAGAACCCTGTACTCCCAAAATACAATTCCAGGGTCCAGTTAGAAGAATCCATTGGCTAGAGCAGAAAGAGACAAGGGAATAGAGAAGACTTGAAGAAAGAGCACACACGACAGTCACACAGTAAGCTATTACGGTATTTTGTACTCAAGCAGGATGTTAAAGATGTTAGATCTACAGCAGAAAAAGGTACAAGACAGAAAACTTTATTTAGCACTGCCTAATTCCAGTACTGCCCTCTGACTTCAAAAAAACCCACAAAAGCCTGTGTCTGCAAAGCAGCATGCTTCACATATAACAAATTGCTGCTGGTCCCTTCTGTAGCTGGCAATCTCCTCATTTTATCTGATGAATTGTGACACAGAAACATCCAGCTATTTATTAACAGCACCAGCAGCATCTTCCCCCAATTGTTCAATACAATGATCAGTATCTGCAAACTACAGCAAAACTGACAAAAAAAAAAAAAAAAAAAAAAAAAAAAAAAGGATAAAAAAAGCAAGCAGCAAGCCTAGCAATCACAAGCTTCTACTGTAATTGATAAATACAAGATTCTTTTACTCCTGCTTCTAAACCATCAGCTGAAATCTTAGGGCTACACTGCCAAGACACCAACCCTCCTAACTGCTATGCAGGCAGCAGTTGAGGCTCAGCATCCTTATTAATTCAATGGAATTACACTACAGCCCTGTATTGCCACAATATCCACATGCTATAAAACAATAAAATAGGTTGTTCTTATGCCAAATTAATTAATTTATTACCACATTAAATATCGTGTTTGTATAGTTTACTAAACATGAAAGTTATAGCAAACATTTTTTAAAGAGGAAGATCCACTTCACTAGCTGAAAGGATTTTGAAAGCTCTGGGCCAGTCTGTGGTACATTAGACTATTATTTGCTTTCCCATAAATGCACAGGCAAAGGTTAACAAAACAGCATCTCAGTGAGTTGTGCTTAGAATTGCACCATTCACTTCTTCAAAGCAGTATTCACAGACCAAGTTGTTGATGGAACATATAAAAAGGGAAGGACTGAAAGTATTTTTTTCCTCCTCAGAAAAAACAATTTCCAAACCAGAAACATAATTTCTGTGAACTGCTTGGCTCCAGCTTGCTCTGCATAAAGCTTCTCAGGGAGCACCTGCACCAAGTCTCAGCAGACATGTTCTCAGGCACTCAAGAAGTACTCAATGTCATCTCTGAAGTTACAAGCAAGCTAACTAGCTACAAATTGACATTTTCTGCACACATAAAATGTAAAGCTTCAATGCTTACTGGGTACTAGGAATCACAAATTACTTACCCGGCATTCCACTTTGACAGCATTTCAATTCAGCTATAAGGAAAAGATATTTTTATACTCAGTAGAAGTGGTAAGTAGGATAATACACAAATAAACCACGCAAATAAAAGGCAGAACTAGGCTTCATAAAAGGCCACCAAAGGTAGCAAGTGCTGTTTCTCAAGTAGCCAGACCTGAACAGAAGCGGAACAAAACTGGAACAGGTTGCCCAGGGAAGTTGTGGATGACCCATCCCTGGAAGTCTTCAAGGCCAGGCTGGATGATACTTGGAGCAATCTGGCATAATGGGAGGTGCTCCTACCCATGCAGGGGGCTTGGAACTAGATAGCCTTTAAGGTCCCTTCCAAAACAAAACCTCCTGTGATTCTACGACTTAAGAAGGACACATAGAGAATAGCAGAACACATTCACCAGTGGAAAAAGCACACTTATCTTCATTGGAATCTGCCCACAGGGACAATAACACAATATGTTCTACCTGGACCACTAACTTTTCACTACTTGCCATACACCATCTTATACCTGGAAAGAGCAAGATGAAACACATTTCAAAATATGGGCCACTTCGATAATTCCCATCCAAACAGGGTCAAGACCAGCAATGTTCCATTTTATCTTAAAGTATCTCAGTTCTTCGATATATGACCTGGATGAAAAACAGTTACTTGCAATTCATTATATCCTTTTATTTTTTAATAAGACCCAGGAAATAATAGGGTGAAATTCCTATATTTCTGAAGTTGATTATAATTCACTACGAACGTCTAGGGTGACACTAGAATTAGCCCCACTACTTACACCTTGCTTCCCCATTAATTTTACCCTATTAAAAGGGCATTAGTTGAAATTAATTTAAAAATAAAACCAAGCAAGGTCTTACTTCCACACGTGTCAAAGTCATTGATTTTTTTTCTTTTAAGAATTGAAATCAGGTGACTAAATCTCTCTCAGAAAAAAATATATGAAAGCTATGAATAAGTGAACATTCCTATCTCTGCCTACAGTATTGTTATTTCACATGCTGAACTAAGAACAAGGGGCTAAGTAAAAATAACTTTTTCAAAACAAAAGTTATTGACCTTACCACATTTCAAAATTTCTGCTACCCTGAAAATTTAAAGGACAGTTTTGCCCCAAAAAAGCTAAGCAAATGCATAATGATTTTTTTTTTCCCAGAGACTGATTAAATTTCTCTTCTGCTCTTCTTGAACCTGCTTAAGATCACTTCTATATACAGAACACCTGAAGTGCCATGAGGAAACAGTAAGACTTTCTTAGAAACATATAGTTCATATGACCCTTGTGGACTGCAGGTTCCCTGTGAGTTTGCCAAGGTCCCTGAACCAACTGCAGCTTAGCTGAGGATTTCCAGATGATCCATGTCTGTTTCTTCATGGATGAAGACTTAGAGCAATCTAAAAATCTAATGTAAAGCAGGAAAAAAAAACATTTTTTTCAGAGAGGAGAATTCTATAATCAGTAAGAAAGAGAAGAAATTCCTACCAGCTTCTAAACAACATTGGTCATGTGAAAACACCACTCCAGACAAAAAAGTTCCCCTTAAGAATAAAGAAGGAAGACTAGATGTTAAACTTGATTTTGAATGCATTTTTCTAGTGTCCAGTGATTGCTGTCCCAAACAAATCTCCTTGTAGCATTGCATCAGTATTTACTATCATTGATTCCCTTCCTACTTTTATCCTTAAAAAGGCCTGAGTACTTACTTGTACAACTTGTCCCTGCTCATGCCCCTGTTCCCTAGACAGGCTGTATACAAAGGCTCCAAAGACTCATTTTCCTGCTCCTTCTCTCCCTGCTTGCTTTGGCCTAGGCCTCCAACCATTCTAACCATTCTACTTCTACCATTCTACTGACCCTAAAAAATTAAAATCAGACTCACACCTCTCATTCCTTTGATTCAAAACAAGGAGTTAATCCCCTCTTTATTAATACAAATCATTACACATGACCGTTTCCATGTTTTGATGTATTCTTCTATTTTTCTGGTACTCCTTAGCTGTCCTAAGAAGATTATTTCATAGAGTTAAGCATGCTCTTTCCTCTTCTGACATTAAAAAGCTATGAAATTGCATATGGTTGGATCTGAAGACACAGTTGGAACTGTCTTTCAGTCCTAGAAAATGAAATTACATCAGTGTCTTGTGTAGGCTGGTCTGAATCCAGTCACCAGATTTACTAAAACTAACATGAGCTCCATCACCACAGAGCACATCATTCTCTGACCACAAACAGTGGGGGCAGACAGAGGACTCTACAGATCCTTCCTGTGGATGCAGCAGGAGCCCACACTGGGTGCCCTGTCAGTCTCAGCCTGGTCTCACTACTTATGAGGACACAATATGTAAACCTCTGGGAGCACAGCTGATTGACGTGGATTTGTTAAGGGATGGATAACATTAGAGAGAAGAGGGGATGAGATGGCCCTGCACTGTGCTCTTTCATGAGCTTAGCTCCTGTAGCAGTCACTGTGCAGAGAGGGTGCATGGAGGGATAGGGCAGGAGATGAAAACCTGTCCAATTCCTTGTCCGTGAGACAGTCTGGGGCACCAAGATGGAAGATGCTAAGTATGAAAGCGATACAATATCCATTTTAAATCAGGAGACAGTTCTTTTGCCCCCTCTCCCTCCAGCACTGCACTTTAAGCCTGGCCTCTCAACCTGACACAAGACATCAGGCAGACTTGTTGAATGTCATGCAGCACATAAATATACCATCCCCTGGGGCCTGCCATGGCTGGCAGCTATTATTATCCTTAAAGCACATACTTATGTCCCAGGGGTTGGAACTGAGGTGGCTGTCTCCTGGAAACAGCCCATCTTCTCACTTCCACAGTGATTGCTCAAGCAGCATGGAGTGGAGAAGCTTGAAAAAGAAGAGGTGCTCGGGACAGTCCTATCAATTTCCTCTTACACAGCCTAACCTGTTTCTTGACATTATACATGCACTAAATCTGTGCTGATGGATGTTCCACCACATGTACCACCCCCTTAGCTCCAAACTGCATGTTTACCAGACTGTTGCAGCTGCATGGGTTTGCAGCTAGAATAGCCTCTGCAGAATGCAGTTTGCACAGATGGACCTTTTTAATGTGTATTACATCATTACAAATAGACTTGAGAGCTAAATCCTGGAACTAGCCCATGGTGTTAATTCTAATTTAGTTTGGGATCAATTCCAAATGGGTGACTATGCATGCAAACATTCACTGGAGTGTACAATTGGCTGTTATGAACACAGAATTATTTCTTCTGCTCATGCATGCATGATTTACACGCACTAATTTAGATAACAAAGTAATTCCCTAGCAGAATTCCGGGATCAGATTTAACTTGAAGACTGCTATTTAAATAAAATTAAATCACAGTAATATATCCTTTAGCTGCATAAAAAGGAAGCAAGAAAGTCATTGCTGTTTGTAGAACTAAAAAAACCTTCAGCATACCTATAATTTTTCATTTGACTGCTGTTTTTTTTCCCCTCCCCCATGCCCCCCAGTTAATTTCCCACAGATAATTTAATTTCTAATAATGTGTATTCTAGATTGTGGCATATAAACTTAGTCATCCATTAAAAAAAATCAGCAGGGTGCGAATACTGTTAGGTACCATGTTTCTGTCAGGTGTACCCGAGTTTGGTGCTTACATGCACAAAACTCACAACTCCACTCAGGAACCAATACTTGGCTTCTCATTTTTGAAGTGACATACCAAGCAAGTGAACCCAGTCAATCACAAGTGACCTATGAAATGTAACCTAAGAAATATCCACCTTGTGTTCAGGAAATGGAAAAAAGGATGTTAGGCAAGTTGTACTAACGAACAAGCAAAGTCGAATTATTTCTCTTCTGGTGATTATTTCTCTTCTTGTGATAAAATTGTTTGTGTCCTTTTGTGCTTAAAATAGTAAACATTTATTAAACATATGTCAGATCAACTGCCTGGAATACTGCCTTTTGTAACAAGATCATATAGAAATCATGCAAATCACGTACCACATAAACAGAATCTATACAAACAAAAGGCTATTTTTTTCTTGCAACACTTGCAACACTTGCAACACTGATTTCCCCATTTTTGTCACTTTCACTTAAAAAAGAAAATGGGTATTTTTTTCAGTTACAAGAGGTTTTTATGAGAACTCCCTGTTTTGGAAGGTGTAAGCCTTGTTTTTTAATAACTCATTTATCACTCTGAGCCTTCTGTAAAAGGTCCTTGGAAAGTTAATAATTTTCTAAGTCACATACCCAATATTTTAATTTGTAAAGTAGAATTCAAAGACTGGTGTTCATTCAAGTCAAGTAAATTTGCTCTTGACTATAACTCAGGTTGAAACAGGCCTTGTACGTGACAATAGACATGTATGGGAAATGTTTTCAAAAATAACCTGTTATGAAATAGGCTTCCCAGAAGTACTGATTCTGCATACAAGCAGCAAAATATAATCTGGAATTTCCCCTGCCTCTTTCACTGTCCATCACTACTGCTCACTGTGATCATAAGACATTTATTAAGAAATGTGCTGACACCCTTTATATGCAATTAGCAGAAGTAGAAATTACCTTATTAAACCAAAGATGTAGCTGTTTCCATTCAGCACATTATGGCATATTCTTAACTGTATGAATAAAACTGTTCAAGCTAGTCAAAGCAATTATACACATTTGCAATCAAGCAGGGGTTTAAAAATATGACCAATAGTATTTGTTACAGCCTGTTAGTTGGGGATATTTAGGGGAGGTCTGTGGTGGAAGACTCATTCTACATTTCAGCCTTTTTAAGGAAACAGAATCCAACAGTAATTAATTTTGCAATCTGAATATTTATATTGCCACACTGCATGACCCTTGGTTTATCTTTAATATATAAGTGTCTGTACACACATGTATGCATGTAACCTTATTTGTCAGCATAACTTACACTTGATGTCTCTACAGATTTTTTTAACTTTTTTTTTTTTTTTTTTTTTTTTTAATTAGAAAGCCCTGCATAGTATGAAAATAGCTGATTAAAGTTAAATTGTATTTCTGATAACTTAAAAGATAAGGCAGTGCTCATTAAATTAAACATTTTTCCATCACAGAACACTCTTCAGCATTTCATTACCATGGTTTATACTTTAAGTCTGACAGTTTCTCCAGCCAGCATGGTGTTTTTCAGCATGGTGGAAATACGCTCTTTAGGTCTTACGTGGAGGCAACAAAGGAAAAGATCTGAGTTGTGAGCAGGAGTATTGTAAATATTTGGATAGATAACCCCCAATTGTTATCTATTTTGAAGCATTTAAGTGGTTTGGGGGATAAATAGCAGTATTAGTAACTAAAATTTAATTGCAGCTTTTGTGATATTTGGTAGTCTTAAAAAAAACAATCTTGAAGCTGTACGATCAAGTACAAATCTTTTTGTATTTTGAGTTTCTAGCTTTAATTTTTCAGAGAGTCTGGAATAGGCCAACTCTAAAAGCCTAAAAGTCTCAAGACAAATTTAAAAGAGGTTTTCCTTCCCAACAACCGGATTTTCGTATAAAACAATCTCTTGGCTTCTGGTTCTTGATTCATATTTTTAAGCACTTGGGATGCACAATAAAGAATTAATAACAAAAGGGACCAAGCTTGCGGAGGAAGAAATTTGTGCACGGGCTTGCACTCTGCGTGGCAGCATCCAGCACCACAGAGCAGCTCACATGGGGCTGCCTCCCTTGTAGCTGACATCACAGAAGCACCTAAAGTCAGGCAGATGAAGAATGTGATCCCATCCAGAAGAGACTGAATGGGGCAGGAAGCCTTAAGACGTTTGTCATGCATAAAAGCACCCTTTCCCTAACCAACTCCTGTCTTGCAAACAGGGGACAGGAGCATAGGATTTCTCACCTAACCATCAACTGTAACTTCCACTAAAAAAACATTGTATAAGATTAACAAACCTTTATTCTGGAGAGGCAGGCCAACACCCCTGCTGGAAGAACACACAGAGAAGATACATTTGAGGGATACAGATTTAGGTGATGGTAACTTTTAATGTAATTGGGCCTAAAGTAATTCTCCTCCTTTTCACTCCTGGATTTTCTGGATTCTGCGAGACTGACAACTCTGTTGCAAAAGAGTGCATCCCACTGAGACTTGTCAGAGGCTCTCATTGTGGGAATACCTATTAATTTGGCTCCTGCAAACAACTGTAGAGGTGAACAACTTAGAGCATGCCTGAATGCAAAGCTATTGGCTTGCCAAAATGTTTGTAGAAAGGGGCAACGGGTATGAAAAATATGTGATGAAACAATTTTAAGTTTATTACTCAACCAAACCTTAGGGAAATTTCATGCATGGCAAAGTTACTACCTCAAATGTCTTCTCACTTCCAAACTAAAAAAGGTTATGAAAAAAAGAAGTGGTTTCACTGCCTCAAAAAAGGTTTACGAGACATTCTTACAATGGAAAGTTTTAATAACATAATTACAGAGATCACACAGTCAGTTCTGATGATTCTTTCTTCTGCAGTAAACACGCTATGAAAGCAACATAAATACATTGAAATTCACTGGCCATTTTATTCACTTTGTCATACCAATTTGTAGATTTGGAGTCAAAGCAATTACATCAGGTTAGCAGTGATGCAGTAAAGTAGGAAATCAGACCCTTCACTTTTATACACATTCCACTCTAGCAGAAAGTAAAACAAGCACTACATTTTCCAAAGGCTAAATCTCCATTTTTTTTCCTAAAAACAGTTTTAATTACTCATTAATTTATTATGAATAGCTATAAGCAGTGAAATTCTGAGATTCATTTGCCATACAGAGATCAAAAAGAGTCCTTTTGGCAAAAAGTATCCAAACTTCCTCATTATGCAGCTTTTGCCCTCTTCCCAGTAGCAGTTGTATTTTAAGAAATATGTGTCCAGATATGAACCAGGTTTGAGAATGAAAAGTCTCAGGACAAAACTAGAAAAAGCTTCCCATCAGATTTAATCAGACCATGAAGATTTTGGGCTCCTTAATTTCAAAAGCAGAATACTGTAGCAGTACCTGAAGCAAAGGATAGGATTGTAGCAGCAGTTACAGAAACAGAGGTGAAGAAAAAATAACTGCTCCAGGATGCTTAATTTAAAAAGAAAAGGCAAAAAATGGAAATATGAATGATCCTTATTTTGTAAATGGTGAAACAGTATCCCTTTGCACACCATGTTAATCTGACATTCTTGCAAGCACTCAGAAGTAGACTCATTTCCAATTAAACATCAATCCACCACCTCTGCTTTAGGGCCATGTTTCGTATCTTTTGAAATATTTCAGCCCTCTGAATTATTACATTTTTCTGAATGTAATAATTTTCTGAAGATAGTAACAGAAAGCCTGTCAATCCTCAACATACATTCAAAAAATAATGCATTAAAGTCTGACAAACCCCCTGCAATTCTCCTTGGAAATAAATCATCTGGTCTTGTAAGCCATGGAAATTCTTGTTATCCTCTAAGTACTTTTATATTTAGAATCAAAGAAACAACAAAGTGTTTTCAAGACATTTGCTTCTATTCTTTTGAAAAGGTCATTTACTCTTCAGTGCTAGAAGACAATAATGTTGAAAAAGGATTTTGTTTTCCCATGCTTACTCCAAAATCTCTTCTGATCACTTAGTCAATGACATGATGCATAACTTTCATTAGGCCCTCACACAGCTATCCCCTCACCCCGATTTGCTCTTGCTGTGCCAATAAACAGTGTTGATTCTAGCTCTCAACATTCCCCATGTGTATCAAATCCATTTTACAACTGGCCAGCTGAAGCCATGACAGATCCTTATATATCACAAGCTATTCTAAATTACAGCTAATTAAGATACCCTGAAAAATTGCTACTGGTAGACTCCAGCTCAGATATTGCATTCTCCCAATTTAGTCATGAAGAAATCCAGTAAGTCAGCAGACTCTCCTTGGAAGGTCACCTACACATTCCTTGACAGCACCAATTGATCACTTGAGATTAGAAAAATAATTAAAATATATATATATATATATATATATATATATAAAATCTTAATGGTCTCTTCTTTTTGAGTTTAAATGGGTCATACTAGACAGTTTACATGTCACAGTCTTTAGTCTACCCTCCAAGTCACTACAGTTCAGGTAGTTCAGGTTAACACCGTGCTGAGCCAGAGCAAACATGCCCACAATTTTGTTTACTTATGAAGAGTCATAGGGATACAGAGAAGCCATATAAGTTACATAGCCCATCTACCAGCTTTTTCCTAAATTGAGCACAAAACATGTGGAAAATCCACAGTGTTCACAGGGACTCTTCAAGGACTGAAGGCAGCTTTCTGATCATCAGCAGCTGGCAGGCCAACATCTCTCCTGTTGTGTAACAACACAAAGGCACTCAACTTTTACATGAGGCCTCCCCTCCTTGCATACAGTATTGATTGGGGTTGGTTTTGTTTCACTTCATGCTGAATTCTCACTAGTGTTTCTGTTTTGTTGTTTCTGGTGCCAGATCTTTTTTGCTTCTTGAGCAGATCTGAAGAATGTCCTTGGAGTTTGCAGCTCCCTGTCAAAGTTCCTGGCTCAAATGCTCATCTCTTAAATTTGACTAAATTAAAGTCAAGTGCTTTTGATTAAACCAGTTTCTACCTTTCGTGGCCTAAGAGTTACTGCTTGCAAAGAGAAAGAAACCAATTCTCCCATATAAAATAAAACCAGGATTTCTATGTATCTGTTTCCTGAGACAGAGGTTACAGAGTTCCTGAGAACTTCATTTTTCCACAGAATAACACTAACTGAATAAATTTATCCTTTTCAAACAGCATAGACAAGTTAAAAATTAAGATATGATCATCAAAATGAAAATAATTAGGCCAGCGTGTTTTCTGGTAACCAATCCATGGCTAAAAAGGTTGCAGATATTATTTTCACCCAAGTACACTATGTATTTAAAGCCAATTACAAAAAATTCAGCTACCACAATTTAGATGTTAGTGGTTACAAATACTAAGCTTTCTTTTTTCTTAAAATTTTTATTTGCAGACACCACAAAATTACTTTCTTACACACATAAAAGACTTAGATTAAACTTTGTTACTATTGTTCTTTCCTGTAATGCATAAGGCAGTGATCTGCATGTCTCTATGGAAAGGAGAAATAACCCGAAAGTCAAAAGTACAAGCCGGTGATTTTAGAAATTTTTCACAGTTCTCCAGTGCAACAGGACTCCCAAGCTAGAAAGATACGAATAACCAGAAGTTATCAAACTTTTTGGTTTTCAATTGTTACACCCTCATCTTTGTCACAGCCACAATAGCATTGGAGAAAGAAACAGGATGCTTTTCAAGCTAACCCTAACCCAACAACACAGGCTGAACATAAAGCAGACTGGGGCAACTGCATAGGGAAAAGCTCCGAGTATCTCACAGCAAATCAGTAAGTGCTGATTAAGAGACTATTCCTGGTAAAGTTGTTAATCTGGCATCCTTGCAGAACCATCAAAGCCTGAACTTGCAGTGTGTAGCATTGGGATCCTCCAAAGGCAAGGGGCTACATTGGCTACATTTCTTCAGAGCCTATTTAAAGCCCTCAAAAATAAAACAAGAAAACCAACACATTCAGGCCTAGACAGCCTTACCACACTGGTCAGTTTCTGTTGTGCTTCCTGTAAAAAGGCAGCAGAGATGCTTGGGTTCAGCTTTTTTTTTTCTTTTCTTCTCACAGGACCTGCCCACCTAACCAATTATTTTGCCAATGCTTTTTTTTTTTTTTTTTTTTTTTTTTTTTTGCACTGAGGAGATGGCAATACCTGGTACAGATTGCTCTTCTGGTCCAGACAATTAGAGTAAGGGAATTATTTAATTGGTAACTGAACCCTAAAGGATGCATCTAAAAGAAGAAAGCCTAAGGCTAGGTAGCCTAGGTAAAATGCAATTCAGTGACTGAACTAGAAAGAACTTCCCTGATTATATTACTTCAGACACTGAACTCACCTTCCATAATGATAAGGCTTTTTTGTGCAAACCTTACCAAAGAAGTCAAGCTGAACGTCACAGACGAGTCATTATTTTGAGGAACTGTCACAACAGGGAGGCAAAAAAAGTAAAACGAGAACACTGATGTGAGCCTTTTTAAAGTGCCTCCTACAAATCACGGAGGCGGCAGAAATAGCAAGAGAAGGAGACAAATCCAGGTTTTATTTTAAGTTTGGATTTGAAAGCAAGTAATGTTGAGATCCAGGCAATTATTTTGTAAGTGATACGAGAGAAGGGAGCTTTATTCTCCTCCTGTAGCCATCCTTGTTTTTCTTTCCACCCCCCACAGCTTGTCATCATCCAAGCTCTGAGAACTGTAACTCTGGCGTGATCTCTGACAGTGAAGCCTACAAAATGCAGCAGCTTCTGGCACACATGGATCAGGAACCCCTGTACCATCTTCCAACAACCCAGAGAGTATCATGTGCTCTGCATGCCACAACCAGACATGTCAGCTGGCTGGTAAGAAAAGATGACATGAGTCTAAGCCCCACACGGTACCAGCATTAGCCCAGACCTGTGCTCAACCCTAAGAAGCCTCCAGAAGGATAGATGAAACACACTGTGCCCCTTTTTGTAGTCATACCCTTTCTTGCTTTCCTCATGCAAAAAGACTTATTTTGAAAGCAACTTGGAGGACCTGGGAAACAGGCATTATGTAAATATATAATATTATAATATATAATTACAATATATAAAAAGCAGTCATACCTCCTCTCTCCTCTCCCTCAACAACTTTGACTGTATATTTTGGACCTTCACTCAGAAGGAGTATCTTGGACATAAAACTGCTGAACTGTGGTTCTTCATTAGCTATACAGAACAGGAGAGGCAAAATTTACTGTGTCTACCCTCTTCTCTCTAAAATTCACACCTTAGATTGAGCTGAGAAAAAAGTAGGTCTATGCCTGACCCCATCCTCACAGTGAAAGAGCACTGGCTAAGCTTCTCCAAGGAAAAGCATTAAAGCCTGGCTATTTGGACTGTGGCAATTTCTGAATTGTGAATGACTTGATTTCTATACACACCAGTTCCTCTTACCTCACAGGTAAGTGTTGTAAAAGTACTGAGCTGGAGGTGCTCATCACCTTTGCCTTCACTATGGTCAGTACAATCACTTAGGGTCCTTTGAGGACTCTAACACAGCAGTGGGGGATGACTGCTTTGTGGGGCTTTCTGGAAGTCCTAAAGTTCACAAAAAATGAGAAAGACAAGGGGAAAAAAATGCGGAGACAACAATTAGAGGATCACAGATTATAGGGAAGTAATTTCCTATAGTACCACAGGGCCACAAACCTCACACTTTAAATGGAAGTGATGAAACACTACTTGCTGTGGGACACTTGACCAATGACCTGAAGTAAATGCACACCCTTATACCTTAAAACACCCTGAGAATCAGAGAAAATTATTTTCCCTCAGAATTAAATTAACAAAAGCAGACATTGATTTTTCAACTGTGCAGTGTCTCCAGGCATGTAAAGTAAGATTTTGGTTGTTGGGACTTCAGTAATCAATTCTGATCTGGAACAACCCTCATCGCATTTGGGTAAGCTCTAGTTTGATTAACTACCTCTCTACAAAAATCCCCTCCAAAGCCAAATTACATTGGACCTCTGAACAGTAAAATAACAAAGAGTTATTTCGGAGAAAACCCCAAAAGTCAGAGCTTCACAAATGAATCTGCAGGATCTGTCAATAAGAGATGGCAATGGATTTTCCTCACACTTTCTCTAGCAGAAATACTGAGGATTACTGAAGGATTAACCAGTTTCCCAAGACTGATTAAGAAAAGAAGGACAGCATCAATTCAGCCGGACTAAATTGTCTCTGTAGATCCTGGTTTCCAAGTGACCTTGGCTGGCTGAATTGGCCATCACAGCTCATTTCCCCATTCTGCCTTCATTCATCTCCTAATACCCCTGAAGTAATACTGAAGACCTATCTTCAAGCAATGGCAAAAGAAAATCTGTAAGCTGAATGGAAAATAGCTGTCTGCTTTCCGTGCTTGTACCTCACATACCAGATGTTTTGATTATCACCTTACACTATGCATTGATGTGCTGTAAGGAAAAAAAAAAAAATTTCTGATGCTCTCCTATGCCCTTCCCATGACTTTGCTTGCTACAATATTTTTGAAAAGGACAAACTGCCTTCATTAATTGAAGCTGTGCATCTTGCAGTTCATAGGGAAGATGCCGTAAGCATGACACCCACTTCGCAAAGAATTACAAAGTTCCCACACAAAAGAAACCTAACAAGAAAATACAGAGACTCAACAAAAAAAATCAAGCTCTCTACAAAGCTGATTAGGAACGATCAATCCACTCAGGATGGTTCTGAAGCAGCTGCTGCCATATGGACATTGTTGTGAGAAAATGTCCAAATGTCCCACATGAGATGCCAAAAAGGGGGCTATGCAATTTATGTAATGTCCTTATTATGAATCCAGATGAGGGGCAGCAAAGTACATTCCTTCCCTCTGCAGATGTCTGCAATGGAGAGGCTCTCTGAGCCTCTGAGAGTCACTGCTGATGCTGAAGTACACAAATCTACGTCAGATTGCTCGTGTTGATGGCAAGTTTTGCAGAAAGTCTAAATATCTGCACCCTTTTAAGAATCAGTGCTTTATATCAGTAGAGAAACCCAGGTGCTAGAGGTTAACACACACTTAGGTGATCAACTAAAGAGTCCTAGGGAGCATGATCTAAAGTCCCTTGAAAGCAACAGGAGTAAAAACTTGATCTGGTCTTTGGACTGGCCTCCAACAAAATTTGCACGGGAAAGCTATTCTCTACTTTTGTTGGAAAATAAATCATACAGCAGAACATTCAACACTTCAGCTCTTTCAGGTTAGATAAAGGACTACAAAATGCGCCAAGGGTAATAGTAGGGAAATATCTTGGGCTGGCTTTGAGATAGATGAGGTAATCTGTTGGAGCATTTTAATCACAGATTTATTTGACTTTTCAGCTTAAAATGAGTAAGCCTGGACAGCTCAGCTTTGTACCTTTAAATAACTTGCCTTAAGAAAAACACACAGGTAATGCTGCCAGCAGCAGCTTTCTCTTTACAATAAAAGCATGAATTGTAAAATACCAGTCACATCCTGCAAACAGAGAAACAAAGCTTTTCTGAAGGAATTCCCTCAAATAACTAAAATTGCTTCAATAGATTCTGCCACATTGCATTTTCTTTTATATATGTGTGCTATGTAGAGAGATACGCACATGTAGATATGGACATACATATAAGAGGAAAAAAGCAAGCATGCACTAACATCAGATGTCATCCATGCAGATCAAAGGCAAATATTCATCTTGAGTGTAGCCCTGAAGCAGCTCTGTCTCACTGTCTTTGCAACAAGGCAAGAACCCTCTTTTTTCTTCTAAATCCATCTGTCACCAGAACAACTCAAATCTGCCATAAACATGAGCACCACCAATGAAAACATACCTGAGACCATAAAGGAACAGGTGACAGACATAGAGTTTCTCCTCAGTCAGGGGTAATGCTGCACATGAAAGAACAACCTGCATAAAAAATTCTGGGATGGCTTCATACAGAATTATTCCTGTTTCCACCAACATGACTGCTTTATGCTTTGTTTTTCACCCAGAAGAGAACTCAAGGGGAAAAATGTAAGCACAACAGGAGATGAACAGTTCCTGTTCAGTCTTCGGAATGGCCATCTGCCCAACTGGAATTGGTAAATCTGAGGTCATGATTCCAACTCTGAAAAGGTTTGCAATATTCCACCCCTCAGTAAGACCCAAGTGGCACCTAGTTATATACAGGGAATAAGTGAGTCCAAAACCAGCCAACACAGTGGGCTTTTTAAGCTTAACTTCCTTCCATTTGACATCAAGATTCTGAATAACAAGCGTGTTTATGTACCCAAGCCTGTGAGACTCAGGTTTTACATACTGATGTCTGCTACTCATGTTTTCTTACTTAGGAGTACAATTACTGGCTCTCCTGATTGTTTACAAGATGCTGGATGCATTTCTATCTGTTGCATGAGTCATTATTTTAATTGTCTGATTAATAATGGAGACATTCACTAACATTCAGCATTCCCTAACAGAATGCAATGCCTTTTTGTCACATGGTGCAAGGATGTGAGTAGTCAGGAAAACAAGTATAAGGCTTTGACTGCACAACTGTAAATGAACCTGATAATTAATATCTGTTTCTTGAAATATGAATCTGACCTTTGTCTTCTGGTACTGACTCAAATTTCCTCCAAACGTATCAATCATCACATTGCAATGACTTAAATCACTTTAAGTGTTACAGAACAGTTTTTACCTTTTTGGGTTTTGGTTGCTGTTTCAGTTCTGCTAAACCTTATTTCCCAGGTGCTTGACTTCCATTGTTAGCAGAAAAACAGCAGCTAGATCAGGAAAGACAACACCTAAAATCTTCACTTCTCCCAGTACAGAGAAAAGACCGGGAAGATCTCCAACTTGTATCTTGAACCACCTCTAGGACAGACTTCTCTTGCCTGTTGTTTCTTTAAATCTATTTTAAGCACCACTGGATGTTTTTATTTGGTATTTAAACAGAAAATATTTGTTGAAAAGAAAACAGAACCTGTAAAATATACAGAATAAGCATTTAAACGAGCAGTTTGGTTGCCAAATGTTGTGTGGGTAATAATTATGCAAAAACAAAAAGCTTGGGCAATGCAGTACACACAGATCTGAAATACAGTACTTCTAAATATTGGCAGTCTCTATTATCACAACTGGTGTAATTTCTAGGACTTGTAGAGGAAAAACCCTTATATTACAGTCTGCTCTTGTCTCACTGCAGTGAACTAACTCAATTTTGATGCTGTGCAAATAACACTGATCTTTGTGAACAAAGGACCCTCAGGTGGAGGTTTTTTATCAGGAATAGCTTGGTGATGTCCCACAGTGCTTCACAGCCTCTCTTTTACTGTTGGAATGCAGGAAATCTATACATCCTTTTGACTTCCAACATGTCAAATCATTCATTCCCCACTGCAAGGGAAAAGGTTATTCTTCTAATAGAGAAAGCTTTGTTCTGTTCTTTAGAACAGATCTGAAAAGCCAGCCAGACCTCTCAAGATGATGACAAGGCTGCTACATAAACTCTTAAGGCCAACTATATTTCCAGCCCTTTAGCTTGTTAAGAAAGTGTATCCTGGGCCACAATACATTATGACAGCCCACATTTCCAACTAATGTAATTTGTCTACTGGGTTTAAGTTGTACCAAACCAGCACCATGGGTCCCAGTGCAGCTTTGCAGATGCATTCAACAAATCTTCCACTATAAACAATAGCAGTCACCCCTCTGGGGAGCTGAATCCAGTGGTCTGCAGTTCAGGGATGGAGATGGGCAGTAATCAAATTTAAGAAAAGACTTTAGGGAAAAGAAATCTGTGGGAGAGGGACAACAGAGGGACAAAGTATTCTGATATTAATGTCTGGTGCACAAAAATTGGGTGCTTAATCCAAGGACTATCACAAAAAGTATTTCAGGGTGTTTATTCTGCTTTGAAGAAAAAATATCTTGAAGTGCTCCGTTTAAGAAATAATTGGACACCCAGATTATCATTTAAGTATCACTGATGGAACAATCTTTCCTAAATCTGACATTCAGTGGATCAATTTTTGATTCCAACACAACCAGATACAATCTAGGGATAACCAGGAGAGGTATATAAGTGCCTTAACAGCTGTTTCTGTTACACCTCATAGGATGAACACAGCTTTCTTCTTTGCCTCCAGCTAGCAGTCAAACATTTACTCAGATATCTGATCTTCCATGGATCTTTGCCACTCTCTTCCTGAGATATATTCCTCCTACCTTCATATCAGCTCAATAAATTGTCTCAGGAAGAGGAGGAGAGAGAAAAGTAGTCTGGGGACCCTAAATGTTATCACATTCAAAATGATAAGATGGAAGCACAAATTTGGGTGTCAGATTGCTGCAGAACTGAAAAAATCAAATTATATAGAGGTATTGCCCTCAGTGTTATCAGTTAGCAGACTGTCTGCATGACATTTACACTCAGAGAGAGTCTGACACACTCAGGGCAAGATGTTTCAGGTTGATCACCTACTCAGAGTGTACTGTAACCAGATTAAGGAGATCACTGTAACCTTGATTACTTAATATATTTTTCTTCATATAATTTATAAAGATCTGGGCATCTTGGATCAATACATTAAACTTTCTGCTACTGTTTTCTTTCTTCCGAAGAAGTAGGCCAAAGTAATTGAAATAACATTTTTCCCCCCAAACCAGCAAATTATAGCTCTTTGAATTAGAGCATGTAACAGCTCTATCGCACCATCGTATCTGTCTGGCAGCCAAAAACTGAAGTTTCCAAGTAGATATGCATCAGGAAGGAAACTTCATTTTTGTGAGAAATCTGGTGATGAGAAGGGAAAAAGAGTGAAGTGGGATAAAGTAGAAAAAAGCAACTATATTTTAATAAATTAATAAAAATCCCTTCGGAACAACTAGACATTATAGGCTTGATGTTCCTGAGCTACAGAACACTGCAAGGTGGGGGAGTACTGGAAAAGGACTATTACAAAGCCTCTGATGTTTCTACCTTTTATTAACTAAACATATGTTATTGGCTCATGAGACAGGAACTGCACAAGGGGGACCTTTCCTTTTGATCCAATGCAGCTGTGTGCAGACTTTCATGAGGAACTTCACTACTGCAAACCATGCTGATCACAATATCTATTATTAAACTTACTCACACCTCTCATCATACAAAGGGTTTTCAATTAGTCTGACCTTGAACTGAAGTAGGTTGGACTCATGAAAGCAACCAACCTCATAGTTCTTCCCAGTCATTCAGAAAACCCTACTCTGAAAAGCATAATTTGTACTGCATAGTCAAAAACTCAGGAGAACTCTACTTTTGTAGTTTTCCCCTTTCAAATACGTGCACACATAGATAACATCTTTTCTGAATTCTGATGGGACTGTGAGAACATTCATTGTTTTTGCCCAAATACAAACACTGCAATCAGGAAAATACGGTTCAATGGCAAATTGGTATCATGCTTGATTAATTGGGATGACCACAGGGGAACAAGTAGAGGGGATGTTTAAGAAACCTTTAAAAAAGTTACCTATAGCACACAGCCTGTGAAGCTCTGTTTCTACCAAACAGATCTGAGGTACTGGACCCTGCGAGGAAGCTGCCACATGCCAGTGGCCTCTTGGCTAACTTGCCAAAGAAACTGGAATACAGTAGAGGACATACGGGAGAGCAAAGAGATTTCAGAGGTCAAAATGGTTAAGTCATGTGAGTACAAAAGTTGAATGTAAAAGAAAAACCTAGAGGGAATAGTGAGTAGGTTAGAAAACAGGGCACTTCAATCAGATTTTTATATGACAGTGCCAACAAAATAGCTACCCATTTATTTGAGTTATGTAGTTTGCCTTAATACATGGCACATCCTTGCCTCTAAATGAAACATTTTGCAAATCAACAGGAAATTCAGTTACTAAGAGTAGAATTCCTACACTCCTCAATGTACCCCTCTGCCTACTATTAAGTACTTTGCTGTGGTACTATCCATCTGTGTAAAACACTGTCATGCTTGTCCACAACCACAGTTTATCTGTCTTCTTTCACATCTTACAAGCCTTGCTGGCTTAAAGATTACAACCTTTGCCTTCTGGTACAGGCTGGGGACAGAGTGATCAGAGTTCAGGGCAGACTGGCACAAAAGACAAAGGAAGGTGAGCATCTTTTGCTGCATGACTGCAGGGATGTTGGAGAGCAAAGGTGATTCCTGGCCAGAAGCACACAGAAGTATTTGTCCTTGCAAGAAACCTACCACGCACACTGCTGCAAGTCTGAATCAGACCACACGTGGCTGTAGCAAACCCATTTCAGAGCCACTGGTTATGAATGGATTAACAACTCCATCTTTTGTGGACACAAAGCAATGCTTTCACCCCTTGCAGCTCCCATCAGCAGCTAGCACCACAGTGGTAAGTTGCTGTGTGGGCACAGCCTTTTAATTAAAAGTCTTGTTATGCTCTGCACAATGCTTATTTTTAAAGCTGTGCATAAAATGAAAAAGGAATATCTCCCAGCACAATGTATTCCTAGGAGCCTCTGGTAATTAGGGCAGTCACTTAATTTTCACATTTTGGTTTCTACTGGGGTATGTGCCAATTAGGAAGCTTCTGTGACATTCCTGCCTCCCAAACTTTTTTCCTCCCTCTTAAAAATTCATGTAGCTAATGTACAGCTGCCTGCAAGCTCCATTTATGCTATAGCAAACATTAAATATTAAAGTGCCCATGAAGAAGTATTATGTAAGCTATTGCCGATTCACCAGCACTAATCAGTGTCTTTTTGACCCACTGATCCTGGTGCATCACACCTCACCCATCTGGTACTCAGCTCACATAAGATCCATGTTTAGGACAAAGCCCCAGAGGAGGCAGAGCCACGCAGCCCAAACTGCAGAGACAGGGACGTCCTTAGCTGAGCCATTCGCATCAGCCCTGGGCATTGCACCTGACAGCCTCCAGGCAGCACAGGCAGAGCATCTTTTGTTCAACCCCTCAGAAACAGCCAGGAATCTTTCAGCCTTACACAGCAAATAGATGCAAAGAGACTCTTTTATATTCAGTGGTGAACAAGTCCAATGCCTTCAGTGTCATCTCACACTCATTGGGACTTTACTGTCCGACGCATGCTGGGATTTCAACATGCTACCACCTCACCTGTCCTCTCATAGAATAATTTTGGTTGGAAAAGACCTTTAAGATCATCAATACCAACCACTAACCTAAAGCTACGGAGTCCACCACTGAATTGTGTTTCTAAGCACCACACCTACAGATCTTTGAAATACCTCCAGGGATGGTGACTCAACCACCTCCCTGGGCAGCCTGTTTCAATGCTTGATGACCCTCTCAGAGAAGAAGTTTTTCTTAATATAGAATCTAAATGTCCCTTGGCACAACCTGAGGCCATTTCATCTTCTCCTGTTGCTGACTACTTGGTAGAAGAGACCAACACTTGCCTTGCTACAACCTCCTTTGAGGTAGTGGTAGAGGTCACCCCCGACCCTCCTTTTCTCAAAGCCCCAGTTCCCTCAGCAGCTCCTGGTAACACTTACATGCACAGAAACAGGGCAGCAGCTCATTTTCTGAAATCAAGCCTGGTTCAGCACTGTCTTTAACTATATGCTTAATTTTAAGTAGCCCAACTGAAGTCTAGTATTTAAAGACAGGTAGAAGCTCAACTATTGTGATGAAGATTAAGAAAGAGTGATTCTATCTGTTAAGGTAAGGTTTTCTGTAAAAACTACTGAAAAACAGAACTACCATACTTCAGAACATCCCAGTTTTGCCATTTGCTTTCATGTCTAATTAGGGCAAAAATTCAAAATATCAGCATTTTTGACAGAATAAAATACTTGGAAAGCACTAGTTTCAGATATTAAATATTTCACTATTCCCGAGCTGAATGCGTTACCATCTTGGACTAAATAGAGAACTCTTAATTTAAACTGGTTTGACATTAAATTGAATTGGGTCTAAACTGACCCTAAGGCCATACTCAATGCTGCAGAACTTCCCAATAGCATCTCCTGACCTTATTCTCCCCCAAAAGGGCTGCTCTTCCCAGCTGCACTGCATCTCCCTACACTCAGTGTAGAGGAAGAACGGGCAGCCTAGTGGGAGACAGTTCAGCCAAGAACCCAGGGCTCACTGGGGGACACAGGGTTAGCTTCTCTTCCTATGTCCCATGACTTTTTTAAAAATTTAATTCCTGTATGCCTCTCTGAGTGTACCTTTTAGAAAAATACACAAAAAGGATGAAGGTTTCATATATGGCAACAGCCATGCAAACCTTGAGGAATTATTTAAATTGTTAATTACAGAGTAAATGAAAAATTCCTGTTCCAATCTCAGTCCTCAGGATTTTAAAGCTTTGCTTCATATTTCAGATTTCTATTTCCTCTATATGCACTTAAGTCTGTGATCAAGCCACCACTTAACTACTCTTTGTAAGGTAACTATATCAACAGATTAAAGCAGCCCAATATCTTCACTGCTCCTTGTAGCTCCTCTCCAAATTCCACTTTCAAAAACTTTCCTGACCTGTGGAGCAAGAAGAGGATGTGACACAGAAAGGCTTAGTAGTCTTCTTTATGTCAACATTTGTTTTTCCTATTTACCGTTACATTCAGAAAACTCAGTTATACATTTTTTGATCTATTTAATGTGTCACGTTGATTCTGTATCAATCTACTGTCTCAATCAAAATGTTGTAGAGCATCAAGAGAAATGCCTCACAGCAGTCTCAGTGTATTAAGTCAGTTGTATAACTTTTCTCAACCAGACTTAAAATGTTGTAAGGGAAAAGAGAAAAGGCCAGTCTGACATGCTTTTCTGTCTACAAGTCAATGCTAACGTGGGCTAGCTTTCCTTATGCTACTCTTCTTTACAGCTGTATTAATCATATCCCAGGCATTCCATAATTTCTGCTTGGCATAAATAACAGCTAACAAACAAAAAAGTAATTGGATTATACCATTCATCTTTCTTAAATATTTACAAAATGTTCCTTTTTTTAGTTCTCCTGAACCTCTCCAGGGTTCTTATATATATATATATATATATATATATGTATATACACACACATATATGTATTTATAAACTGACATTAGTGGCCTGCAGAACACCTTGATAAAATCTTTTAAAACTATCAAATGCAAAACTCTGAATTTGTTGACTTCCTTAAACCTAAAAGTTCCTATTTTGTGTCCCCAATCCAGTAACATAAAAGCAATGTGTCTGAGAGGCATACACAAGACAACAGACTTGCCTCAATGCTTATGTCATTTTGGTCTGAATGAACTAAACTAAACTAACATTACTTTGTTCAAATGGTGTAAGTCAGAAATCACAGTATTCCCTCCCCTAAAAATGAAATATTCGTAGAGAATATATGTTGTAGATACTAAATTTTCTGAAATATAAACTGAAGTGAAAATTACAGATCTCTGTTCCTAAAATAATGCTTTCATACTGATAGTCTATGCAGCCTTGATGATTTCTTCCTTTATTTCACCTCCCTACCTTTTGTTATCTCTTGTCTATACTTAAATTTTAAATGGCCTCTTGCATGTTTTCTGACTATATAGAACAGGAGTCTGCATGTCTTTTAGCTATTATAAATATTGTTTCCCCAGATGTCTTCCTTTGACCTTAATGCCATTCTTTTTTTCACTTGGAATAAATAAATAAGTAACTAAATACATAAATAAATATATAACAGATAACACCGTATCTGGTGCCCTGCAGAAAGGATTATCCTCTTGCTCTGCCCATGGCCCAATACATGTCAGGGAAAACTCTTTAGGATGTTTATAGTAGAAGAGAAAAGCTCCCATTGCACATTCCTGCAGCTAAAAATAAAAATTGCTGTCAAACATTAAAAGGGAGAATCAATACAAATTTTCCTTTCTATCTGTTCCTGTATTGCACAAATATGCGGCTCTCCTGAAAAACAAAACCAAACAAAAGAAGCTGTACATGCTGCACTGGTCCAAAGGAAAGTTCAGTCAAGGAGGAAGGTAAAAACACAGTATATGTTCCAAAAATGCCTCACCATACCAGAACATAAGGAGCAAGTCAAAGAGGACAGAATATGGGTCTGAGATGTACAAACAACAATAAATCCAGTTTCAGTGGTTAATCTTAAACATATTTTCCATAAAGAATGGAGTGAAGAGTCTGGAGTTCATTTGAGGAGACCAGTACAGTGGCCCCAAACTTTCTACAGAGGACAAGAAGTCAAAAGATGTCTCAGCTCCTCCAACTTTTCCTTTCAAAGAACTATAGAATCATAGAATGCTAGGGGTTGGAAGGGGCCTCTAGAGATCATCTAGTCCAATCCCCCCGCCAAACTCACCTAGAGCAGGCCACACAGGAATGCATCTGGGCTGGTTTTGAAAGTCCAGAGAAGGAGACTCCACAACCTCTCTGGGCAGCCTGTGCCAGTGCTCTGTCACCCTCACAGTAAAGAAGTTTCTCCTCATGTTGAGGTGGACCTTTCTATGTTATAGCTTGTTCTCATTATTCCTTGTCCTATTACTGAGCACCACCAAAAAGAAACTGACCTCTTCCTCTTGACACCCACCCTTCAGGTATTTATGGACATTAATAAGATCCTGTCTCAGCCTTCTTTTCTCAAGACTAAACAGTCCCAGTTCTCTCAGTCATTCTTCATAGGAGAGATGTTCAAGTTCCTTAATCATCCTTGTAGCTCTCCATTGGACTCTCTCCAGTTGATCCCTATCTCTCTTGAATTGGGGCACCCAAAACTGGATGCAGTACTCCAGGTGTGGTCTCACCAGGGTAGTGTAGAGGGGGGGGAGAACCTCCCTAGATCTGCTGGAGACACCACAGGATACCATTGGCCCTCTTGGCCACAAGGGCACATTGCTGTTCCATGTAGAAACTACTGTCCACTAGGATTCCAAGGTCTTTCTCCATGGATCTGCTTTCCAGCATGATATCTACTAATCTATATTGCTGCCTGGTGTTACTTCTACCCAGAAGCAGGACTCTACACTTGTCCTTATTGAACTTCATGAGGGTCACCTTTGTGCAGCTCTCTAGCCTGTCTAGATCTTGCTGGAAAGCAGCACAGCCTTCTGCACATTGTGGCAAATCTGAGCTCCAGATCAAAAACTCTACCTTAGAACCTGCACCGAACCTTACTGAGGGAAACAAAGAAAAGACAAGTGCATGAGCAGAAAACAACCCATTACTTCAGGAGCACGAACAACAGTATGGCATTTGCACAAAGCTACAGCAAGGTACAGCACTGGAGTAGTCTCTACCATCCAGATGATTTTTGTTCTCTCTTGGAAGATAGAATGAAAACCCACATCAAGGGCTACGCAGTCCTTTCCCGCCTCTCCCCTCACCTATTCACCTCTTCTCACCCCACGAGTTGTGCAAAAATTCATCCTTTCACAGGACTGTATGTTATCAGTTGTGCAAAGTGAGACTGGGGTAAGTTTTCTGGACCAGAAAAAGACTAGATTTGACCCTCCACCATTAAAGCCTCAAAGCTTTTCTGCAGTAAAATGGAAAAAAACTCCTCAACTGAGAAGACAAATTTATAATATTCCTCAAGCTCCTCACATGAAACTAGTATAGAATACACACAGGTGCCACACCTATGCATCTTCTCCCATACTGATGTAAAAGGCATTTGAACAACTCAAATCCCTGCAACATTCAAGCAAGCTGTTGCAGCATTAACTTCTTTTAGACTGTGCCAGTATTCACAGTGGGATGCAGGTATTCAGCTAGTTCAGGGATTTATTTTCTTTATCATTTTAGTTAAGCCAGTGCAAAAAAACCAGCTAAAATCCCACAGGATGGACAGGAGGCAGGAACCAAATACACCCCACACTCATCTCTAAGACTGAAGAGCACATTTTTCATCACTCTGTACCACCAGTCCTGTATCTGCTGTCGTAGGCAGAACTTTGAAGAGGTTCAGCACCTGAGCTTATGCCATTTCACCAGCAACTTTTACAGAACCAACTATACTGCTATGATCACATAGCCAATAGCACCTGGAGAAGTTAGATAAAACTTAGCACTTCTACCTTCACAAATCAGTCCCAGCAGTGACTATGGAGTGTACACAACTTTCATCAACAACTGAGCTCCATTGCTGCCACCTACACCACAGCTTTCTCTCATCTAATTCTTGACACCGAATTTTTCTGTACATTTAAAACCTTCTCCTTATGATATCACTGCTCAGCAAACTTATAATTTGTCAAAAACAACAATGCTTCTAGGGGTGTATTGGCAAAAAAGTTGTGAAGTGACAATCACAAATTCTATTGTAAGAAACCTTTAGAAAGCAGATGAAGTAAATCCAATGTGTTTTGGGACCCACCACTGTTTGTTAAGAAAGGAAATAGACTTTGAACTTGGAACTTCAGGGCATCCTTTTGGTCTGCATCAAAAACTCCTGAAATGTAAAATCACAGTTCAATTACATACACACACACACAAACTAGAACTGTGATATCTTGGACCAGCCAGCCACACATTTTAATTTGGTTCATATTTTTCAGAGATAAATTAAACTGGAAGGTTTATTATTGCCAACATCTGTGCTTCAGTTTTTACCAAGTCTGAAGTTTCTTTCCCTTAATCTTTTTGAATATAATGCAGACATTGTGGAAGATAAAGGCGATTAGAATATGCTGCCCAGGGACTTCATGGGAAATGCAAGATAAATAGGTTAGCTATTCCCTTTGGTGTATTACTCATATTAGTTCAAAAAAGGCAGGAAATAGAAATAGAAAAATCAGACTTAAAAAGTGATCTATGAAGTTAATTGATCTATGAAATTAAAAGATAAAATGCAACTGTAGATTACTCAACAACCTAATTGCTATTTGACAATCAATGGAAAAAACTCTACTGACCCATCACAAGTGACCACATCTCTCTCTAATCATGCAACAGCCTTCTGTTTCACTGGGTCTCAAACCAGTCACCTTGTCAGCTTCTAATTACTGATGAGGGATAATGTATCTTCTCAGCCAAGAACTCAGCTTTGCTGCCTACCTATTGGATAACTGAAGAAATACATTTCTGGGAAGTTTTCTTAATACTGGACCACCTTTATACATTCTGACACACATCTAGTTACCCTCTCTACAACTTATGCAAAACAATGGGCTCTAAAGCCCATACTTGAGCAGCTGCACAGCAGAATGACTATCAGATGAGTCTTGGGCAACTGTGCAGTGACATGGGTTTATAGGTCTTTGAAAAAGGAGTAATTCAGCTGCCTTTTCAGCATCAGACATTTCTTTTCTACCTGTTTAATTTCTAAGCAGGAAAAAACCAACTCCGTTGGAACAGGAAACCTGGCCCAGAGGCCTTTTATTCTGTAGATCAGTCATGACAAAGATGACACTCTGCTAACAGTTCCCAAACTACATTTCTCCAATGACTGGTGGGGGGTAGATGAGACTGGTTTTATGACACTCATGTTCTAATGGGATGGTCCATGAGAATTTGGGATTGACAGTCATACATTTCCAAGAGGTTTCAGAATCCTTGCTACAGACTACAGGCAATACCAAGTGTCAGTACAGCCTCTTGCCCACAGGTTCAGGACAAACTGATTCAGAACCACAGTGGAAAGGAATCGTCCCCTCCACGGAACAGCCACATTGCTGCCGAACAGGAATCCAGCAGCTGTGGTACTGGCACTTATTAGAAACAAAGTTGTGCCTTCAACAACTATTTTGCCTCACAAACCTTCTCAAACTCCTTCACTTTGTACTGTAAAGTGACCCTAACTTAATTTTGGCAAATATAGTCCATGCTGTTGACGTATTTCCTGACATAGCTCTTACTACACCCTTCTCTACAGAAGCCAGCAGAGACAGCTCAAGAGCAGCATATTCTGAGGGTAAAATCACACAGACACATTTATCTGCTTGTGAAATGAGGAGGAAATTTACAGACGTGGTACATACATCACATGTAATACCCCCTGAACTCAGGACTAAAACCACTGCAAAGAGCCATACAGTAAGAGTCCTAGTAAAAATTAGTCTAAAATAAAAATGCCTTCATAAATCACCTTGTGGGATTCTACTGGAGTCAAAGGCAAAACACACTGGTAAAATGCTAACTCCTTCTTCCCCTGTTAAACTTATACCACAGGAGGTTTATGGAGCACAAGAATACTGTGTTTGGTTAATACGGAAGCTTCCTGATAAAACTGTAAATAATTCTTTTTTGTCTAATAAAAGCAAACAGAGCATCACAGAAACCCGTGTCCTTTATGGGTCCATTGTAAGGCAGACAAGGAAACCTGGCAGTTGATCATCATTATTATTATGCTTCACGCTGCTCCTAATGAACAGATCTATGTTCTCACTTCTCATTGGCTTAATCAAGGATTCTCTATGATATGCAATTAATCTTTAATATGAAAGTGATTAGGGAGAAGACAGAAAATGCAGCTGAACACCCTGATCACTGAAAACCAGATTAAGGAATTATTCAAAATCCATTTCCTTTATACTGCAGTTTTATATTTGCAAATCTCTTGATACATGAAAGCTGAGTGAAATATGTTTATTTTTACAATCCATGGAAGATATTCACCATTTTCATTCAGATAGTTATGTTGGTAGTTCCTCAGCAGTGAGCCCACATTACAATTTCAACACTGCAACGAAGCAGCAGAAGAAAGCAATACAGCACCACAGCTCACAGAAAGGTACTGGGAATACATACTGAAACCATAATACTGGCAAATCATCTGTATCAATACTGCCCTGGCCGAACAAACAAAACCACAGATCCATGTCCAGTTTACATTGCCTCGATAAACTTTGCCAGCATAATAAGGTCTTACAGCCTTAAAAACATGGAAGACAATAGCTGTTGAGGTTGTTCTTGACTGACAGGAAACCATCTAGGACTGTTTAGAAGGATGGATGAGCTTCCCCACCACTGCAGATACCATTCAAGCCTGAAAACCCTATGCAAACCTTAAGTATG
Source organism: Heliangelus exortis (assembly GCF_036169615.1). NCBI lineage: Eukaryota > Metazoa > Chordata > Aves > Apodiformes > Trochilidae > Heliangelus > Heliangelus exortis. The sequence goes on along the minus strand of NC_092423.1, from coordinate 53,343,118 downwards.
GACTATATTCCATCTATAAATGAAAGCTCCTTCACAACTTGTAGCCTTTACATGTTTTCCTTCATGCCTTCCAAGTACTATTATCTTGAAAGAGAAGTAACTGTTTCTGAGAGTGTCTGCTCTCCTAGTTCCCTTCCTTTGCAGTTTAGAAAGCATCTCTTGAGAAAGATACACTTAGCAGGTGCTTAGATGTTTTCTTGAATTCAGAGCATCAAAGGAGCTTGGCTTCATACACGGCTTATTATACTCCTCTAGCTTAGATGCCTCCAATTCTCCAGTGCCCACAGGCTCCTTCCTAAGGTTTGAACAAGGGAGCTAGACCCAAGCTTTTCACAACACCTAGAAGAACTTAATTACCCTAATTATCTCCTCAACTTTGGCCCCTCTGACAAATTCAAATAGGCTGATCAATGGGGTCGAAAGCCATGGGGAGGGGGGAGGAAAGACAGGCACCCTAGGAGACAAAGAAACAACCACAACTGAGGTTTGTTACTTCCTAAGCCTCATTTCCTTCCAAAAGCAGGATACAGAAGTATCTTGGGACAAAAGACTTGTGACAGCACATCACTTACCTACTCATGTGCAGGAATGCAGCTCGATAGCACAGTAATTACAGACTGGAGAGCTTAGGGTTGCCTTTTAAAAAAAAAAAAAAAACAACAACAAAAAACCCCCCAAAAATCAAACAAACCCACCACACCCCCCAAACCCGATGTGCTTACCCTGCAGCACAAGCTTTAGAAGGACAAATTGCAAGAAGTGATTATTGCACCCAACACTCTTTCCATGTGCCTCCCTTCCCCCTCTTTTTAATTTTAACCTTGATCAGAACCTGCTCCAACAATCGGGCTTCTCCTTTTGTTTGACACTGTAGTAAAGTTGTAGGGTTGTTTGTGAAATATGTTGCCATGGAAACTAATGTGTGCTGCCATGGAGATCATGTCAGATCCAGGCTCACATCTTCACCACGGACTCAAGAAAGGAGCAAGAGAAGCTGAATGTTTTGCAATATTAGCAAATCTGACAAGAGAAGAGACAAAAATTGAGGTCACTTTTGAACCATCAACGTTACTAATAATTCACAAGGTGCTTTCCAAAATGTCACTCCTTTTAACAATCTTTTCAGAACTAATGCAGTTCAGGGCTTCAAAGTGTTGAACAGGATAACTAAAGAAATCTAAGATTCATTTTTAGACTATCTAGATACCAAAAAACATTGCTCAACAATTTTTCAAAGGAAAATAATTTTAAAAAACACAGAAAGAAGGGAAAAAACTTCTAACTGTAAAAGCTGTGTAAAATGCTTGGGGTTTAATAATTAAATGAATCAAACAATGATCCATGACATACATATATGATCAGATTAAAACTTCAATTAAAAAGGCTAAAGAACAGAAGTTCATTCTGTAGGAAAAAAAAAAAAAAAAAAAAAAAAAAAAAAAAAAAGAGAAAAAAAAGGCATCTTTTTAAAGTCAGTGGTGGATACAGAAAACTTGGATTCATTTCCCTCCACTTTAAAACACCACTATTTATTTTTCCTGTATTTTTAAAATGAAAAGGAGAAGGTATAACTAAAAGCCACCATTAAATTCCTTTCAGGACTTACTGGGTATCTTTAATCCTTCCAGTTGCCAAATCCTAATCATTTAGGCTTCCCAAACAAAACTTCACAGACACAAACTTTGCTTTAGTCCACTAAAATTAATCTGAATCAGAGTCTCTCTAATCAGCATGCATAGTGCATAGGCTTCTTGCTTCAAAATTAGAGATATTCCTAAATCTTTGCAGGGATAAAGTAAGTTTGTTGGTTCATGAAATAACTTGAATCACTGGTTTAATACCTCTTACTGAGAAAATATAAATGAATGTTTAAAGACCCATCATAAACAGCAATTCCTTCCTTAATTAATGCTAAATCTTGTCAAATAAAATATCTATTATGTTTTATGCAAGATATATTGCATCTACTAATTATATTGGTTCTCCACACTTGATGCCTCTGTACCTGGCACTGAAAATTTGCAGCCTTTTATAACTCACAGGGATTTTTGTATCTTAAAAATGCTTTTAAGTGAAGAGTAAAGACTAGAGATTTAAAATTCAACCTGTTAATTTTCTGTGAAAGGAGTGGAAACAAGCACTCTAAATATGAAGAAACATGTCTTATTCCTCAAGATGATAGGCTTCAGAAAACAAATGAAGAGCTAAACTCTTGACAAAGCATTTACAGCAGGGAAAACTTTGCAGATCCATCAGTCCAAAGACTTAGAGGAAAATAATACAGATACCTAAGTACCTGAAACCTACCCTGCTATAACTCCACACAGGCTGCAGACACGCTGGTCTTGAATCTTAGATCTCCATATTTTCTTGTATACAGAGAACATTTTCACAAAACTACATACATAATTTACTCTCCTATATTTAGTGTTAATATGCAGGCAGAAAGCCTGCCTTACATCTGATAAATCAAGTTGTGAGGAATGTAACACTATTTTCAGACTTCTAGCAAGAAAGCAACTCAATAAGGCAGCTAAGCTGCACTATGCCAAATGGGAAGGAGGACCAGTAGCTTTCCACAACTGAAACACTACAACAGTAAAATAAATTTTAGTAAATAAAGTGTATTTTACATGGAATAACATTCAGTAACTATATTGTATTTTAGATGAGAATAAATTTTAGGTTCCACTCAAAAAGCTGAATAATATGACTTAAAAATGGATTAATATCCTTTAATGCTCCTGCTCTCTGAAAACAGCTGGGATCCACCTTGATGGGGACAGGCTGAGGCCCTGAAAAACACCTGTACTAAGACAACCTGATTCACTGAGATGCTACAACTTTAATTCTGTTTCATTCTCACACCTCTATTATATTGCTGTAAACAGGTATCTAGAAAGCACTTTAAAACTTGTCATCCATAAAGTTTGTTTTCTCACACATAGTAAGGAAAAAAGCAGATCATAAAGTTACAGTAATTTCATTTTAACCATACCATAAATAAGATAAAGATCTTATTTTGGATCCCACTTTCTTCTTACCCCATTCATCTGGCTACAATGGCAAAAAAATATGCTGTTAATCTGCAGTAGAAGTGCTTTTTCTATTTGGGCACAATCTAAGTAACACAGAAAATATTCCAAATACTCTTCTTCTAGCTGGCAGCTGCTGCACAGATCATAGGATTAGCTGATATTCTATGCACCTGGGCACTTTACTAACTTACTGGATCTTGCAATAGCCCCCAGGGAAGAGAAGCAAAAAAACAATCTGATTTTTTACTCCATTGACAGGGGGACCCAAGGTTTACCAGGTACTTCTCCAGAACATGGAGGTAAACCCAGAACCTGCCCCAGAGACTGCAAAATCTAGACAAAGAATAAACCTGGACTACAGCCTCTCTGGCAGGCATTTACTCTGATGAGAGATTCCAAGAGTTATTTGAGACAGTTAAATCTAAAAGAGCATCAAGAGACCGAGGACAAGAAGTAACAAGAAACAAACAGATTCCCCACTAAAAAATAAATTTAAACCAATTTCATTTCTTCTGTAGCAAAGTAGCAGGTTTTGTGGCTCGGGAGAAAGTTCAAATACTTTACATCTTGACTTCAAGTAAGGCTTTTGGTAGCCTCACACAACATTTTCTTAAGTTTGGAAAACAGGATCTAGGTGAATTAATTCAGGCTAGATGAAAAACTTGGGAGTTGTATCCAGAAGTTATCACTGGTTCTACATGAATGTATAGTTTGTACCTGGATTAATTCTGTGGACTAGTCCTGCTTGGTCTTTAACTGACTGACAGGAAAAAAACGATTTACATCTGCAGACCATAGGAATACCACAAATGCAAAGGGCAGGGTTTCGATCCAACATTACTGTGACAAACTGGAGAAATTAGAAAAAAAAAATTAAAGAAACAGAACTGTATGCACATGCAGAAACAACTGCAGAAATACAGTAAGGAGAACTTCCAGCCAGGTAAGAGCCCTCAGAGAGGAGACACTGGTAAGAGGGGGTGACAACCTGAATATGAATCTACACAGCCAAGTTACTGAGCACAAGACAAACGAGCAAGCTGGAGCAGAGAAACAGGACTGTGGCCTGCATACCACATGGAGTTGTCCTTCCACTCTATTGAGCATCAGCAAAGCTTCTGCTGCAGTACTAACCTTAGCATGGCCACTGCATTTAAAGAAAAAGATTAACAAGCTGAAGCAAGTCCAGACAAGAGCCACTCAGGAGAACACAACCCATAGAGATACGCATATAATTGGGACTGGTTTGCAAAAATGTGGGAAAAAATATGGAAGATGGAGTGGGAAGAATGGTACAAGTGATACTGTTCAGTATTTAAAATGCTATTGTAAAGAAGGAAGCCAATATTCTCTCGTGCCCACAGTGAATGGGATCAATCACACCACAGCAAGAATCGCCTTAGACATTACAAAGAACTTCCTAATAATAAAGAGAGCAGCACTGGCACGTGCTCTGATGGGCATCTGTGGACTCCATCCTGAGCAGTCTTTGAGAAAAGCTACGCAAGCTCCTGGCAAGTGCTGCAGGTATCATTGCTCCTGCCTTTACAGGTTGCTTCCAGCTCTGTATTTTCTATGCCCTCCTAGAACAGACCTAGCAAGCAGTTATTTGTGCTCTGTCAAACTTACTCCCCAAGAACAGGACTGGTAAGTATTAATCTATAGACACTACATTACAAAGAAAGATAGCACAATTGGATTGACCAAATAATTATTCAGAGCTGCTTATTTCTTGAAGTGATGTTTTAAACCCAGAGAAGGTAAAGCACTTCCGTAAAATCAGTGTTACTTTGCAATTAAAGACAGTGGAAGAGTCACTGTATTTCTAAGCAAAATTTTTGTTCTTTAATAGGGGATGGCTTAGAAATGGTCACTACTCCATTTTATCAAGTAGCTACTTTAAATCCCATTTCTAACTGAAAGATAAATAAATAAAACCCAGGTAAAATGACTGTTTGTGACGAGAATCTGATTTCTTGCAATTGAGGAGTTACACAGGGCAACGAAGTAATTGAATGCGGGGGAGTTTTTCTTTTTTCAGCTGGCGTTTTCTATTATTTGCATACTTTCAGTAAGATTTTCAGAAGACTGTGGGACACAACAAGATATGACAGTTGCTCTAATTTCCTGTCAAACTCTCTTTCTATTTTCATCCGTAATAAAAGACAAATGGGACAAAAGAGATGACAGGTTCTCTCCTTAACACAAGGAGGGGGAGTAAAATTGCATGCACAAGTCATCCATTAGTTTAATGCATGAGATTACTGAAGCAGTAGTCACTCAAGAGCAAAGGGGTAAGTGATGCTCTTGCCAGCCATTACGCTAATGGTGAGAGTGAGGGAATATCTCTGTAATTGCTGGAGAGCAAGCTGAGAGAGGCCTCTTGGGATCCAGACACTGTGGGGCACAAGTGAAACTGCCCAGCCCCAGCACGGGATGACCTCGGACTTACAGGCTCACATCTGTTAGTAAAGACATCAGACCCCTTCTTGCAGCCTTTGTCTGTTAAATGTCATTCTCTGCTTTGTTCCAAATGCCATGACCCAAATGTATTTCAAAAGTATTGCCCAGGGGAGTAAAGGGTCAAGTGTTAAGTTCCCTACGTTCCCTCCTTCTTGGTTCAGATGCTGTTTCCATAGTTTCCCAATCCTACCCTCACCTGAAAGGCCACAATTAGAACTTGGATGCTCTCTCCTCAAATGCACAAAGAGATTTACGAAACCTGGTCACAGCAAGGGAAAAAGCAAGCTGTTTCCTTTTCCTGCCTCTAGTCAACCTGGGGCAAAAGAAGCCCAAGAGAAATGACTTTTGCTGCTTTCTTGGTATCTGCCACCACAGAGAGGTATCAAATTCTCAGCTGATCTGCAAACCAATTAAATGCCCTTGCACCCCAAGCTTCAGCAGTGCAAAACCACTTCTGGCCAACCTCATCATTTAGATAATAAGAAATTAACCTCATCAATTTAAAGTGACACAAACCTGCTGAAATCTTACCAAACTTACCTACTCTGCTTCAGGCACAATTCACATGAGGTTTGTACAGCTACTAAACAGTACCCTTCATTAGATAGCTGACACCATGGCCTGCTCCCTAATTGCTGGGGGGTTAAAGATGTTAAACTCAGAGGAGCTCAGGAGCTCACACAGGTAGGTTTTTTTCTGTAGGACCAGTTTTCACAGAAAAGATCTACTTCAATGTTTTATTACCATTAAGATGAAGCTTTTCTCTCACATCCCACGAACTAGAGATGCGATGCCATTTCTGTACACATTGGCAAAAATACTCACATCTGAATGCTCTTGTACTGCTTCCTTTGATCAATAGGACTCAGCAAGCAGGTAGGAGAGATGAGCCTTCGCCTTGTATCCTATCAAAGAGAGGAGGGATGCAAGGTGGGGGAAATCAAGCTCTATTTTACTTTTCTTTTATACAAGGCCTTTGCTGTTCTGAATAGTTAAGTGCATGTGGGAGATAGATAGGGTGATTTTCCATGTGGTATGTAGGCAAACAATGTTGCCGTGCTGGAAGATCCCCAGTCTGACCCTGCCCTGAGCCTTCTCCTCTTCCAGCTGCAGTGGAAGTTCCCTCAGCCTGACCCCATGTGCCCCCTGCCCCAGCCCCTCACCATCTCAAAGGAGCTGGGCTGCCTCTCTGTCAGTATCTTTGCTGTCCTGGGGAGAACAAAATGGGACACAGGAATCACAGAATCACAGAAAGTTAGGGGTTGGAAGATCATTGAGTCCAACCCCCCTGCCAGAGCAGGGTCACCTACAGGAGGTCACATAGGAATGCATCCAGGCGGGTTTTGAATGTCTCCAGAGGAGCCTCCACAGACTCCTTGGGCAGCCTGGACCAGTGCTCTGTCACCCTCACAGTAAAGAAGATTTTTCCTTGTGTTTATATGGAACCTCCTATGCTCAAATTTATATCCATCGCCTCTTCTCCCGTCATTAAGTATAAATGAGAAGAGCCTGGCACCATCCTCCTGGCTCTCTCACTTTTTGTATTTATAAACATTAATGAGGTCACCCCTCATTCTCTTCTTCTCCAAGCTGAAGAGCCCCAGCTCCCTCATCCTTTCCTCACAAGAGAGATGTTCCACTCTCTTCATCATCTTGGTCGCTCTGCACTGGACTCTCTCAAGCAGTTCCCGGTCCTTCTGGAACTGAGGGGCCCAGAACTGGACACAATATTCCAGATGTGGCCTCACCAGAGCAGAGTAGAGGGGAAGGAGAACCTCTCATGACCTACTAGCCACCTCCCTTATGCACCCCAGGATGCCATTGGCCTTCTTGGCCACAAGGGCACATTGCTGGCTCATGGTCATCCTTCTCTCCACCAGCACCCCCAGGTCCCTTTTCCCTTCACTGCTCTCCAAGAACTCAGTCCCCAACCTGTACTGGTACTTGGGATTGTTCCTACCCAGATGTAAGACTTCACATTTGCCCTGTCTAGGTCTCTCTGAATGGCAGCACAGCTTTCTAGGGTGTCATCCAGTCCTCCCAGCTTTGTGTCATCAGCAAACTTGCTGAGAAGACACTCTGTCCCATCATCAAGGTCATTTATAAAGAAATTGAACAGGACTGGACCCAAGACTGATCCTTGGGGGAATCCACTAGTCACAGGTCTCCAGCTGGACTCCACATCATTGATCACCACTCTTTGGGCTCTATTGTGTAGCCAGTTCTTAATCCACCTCACTACAGATTCTTCTACCCCACAGTTCATGAGCTTGCTCACAAGGATGTTACGGGATACTGTGTCAAAAGCCTTGCTTAGATCAAGGTAGGCTACATCCACTGGTCTCCCTGCATCTAGCCATTCAGTCACAACATCATTGAAGGCCATCAGATTAATCAAGTAAATCCATGCTGACTACTCCTGACAACCTTTTTCTCTTCCATGTGCTTAGAGATGACCTCCAGAACAAGCAACTCCATCATTTCTCCAGGGATGGAAGTAACGCTGACTTGGTCTGTAATTGCCTGGATCTTCCTTCTTGCCCTTTTTGAAGACTGGAATGATATTTGCTTTCCTCCAGTCCTCAGTCACCTCTCCTGTTTGCCATATCTTTTGAAAATGATGGAGAGCAGTAGGGTGATAACATCAGCCAGTTCTCTCAACACTCTTGGGTGCATCCCATCATGGCCCATGGACTTGTGTATATTCAATTTGCATAACTGATCTCTAACCCAGTCTTCATTGATCAGTGGGTGAGTCTTCCCTCCTCCAGGCTTTCTCTCTAATGCCCAGGGTCTGGAGTTCACAAGTGCTGGTACTAGGAGTAAAGGCTGAAGCAAAGAAGGTATTCAGCAGCTCTGCCTTCTCTGCATCCTCTGTTATCAGGGCTCCTGCCCCATTCAGCAGTGGGCCCACATTTTCCCTATTCTTCCTTCTACTACTGATATATTTGAGGAAGCTCTTGGACTCTTCCTGGTGCTATGGCACTGCTGGCCAGATGATGGCAGCCCCTCTCCTCTTCCCCTGAGTTCAGGGCAGAGGAGATACACACAAGGTCATGGTCACGATGGGTAGGGTCAGAAAACGGGTTGTACCTGAGTCCTGAGAGGCGGGCGACCGTCCTGATGTGCCTGCTGGGTATCGGTGCTGCTGGTCTGCTGAGGGCTGGCTATGGCTGGGGGGACAGTGCTCCTTTCTGGGAGCTGGTGGTTTGGAGGGCTCCTGAGAGCCCCTGGAGGCCCTGCAGTGCTTTGGGCACCATGCTGTTGCAGGCACCACAGCAGTGGTGGTGCAGTGCTCAATCAGCCCTGCTGAAGATGGATCCACCATCATAGACACTGCTTCCTCTTGAGGATCCACCTCAAAGAGAATCTTCCTGTTCTATAGCAGATGGATCCACCTGCATGGGCTCCTCACCATTCTTGTGGCAGGTTGACCTTCATGGACTGGACCATGGCTGCTAGTGTGAGTGCTAGCCACTGCTTGCATACCCTCTCTGTTGCTGCTCTCATCAGCCAGATTCCATTTTCTGGGATGTGGAGGCATCTTCAGTGGTTGCAATGACCACTTCTTGAGCTTCCCACTCACTGGGGGCACTTGCTGCCCTTCCTTGGGCCCTCCTCTACTAAGAGCACTTGGTGTCTGGATCTGGAGCTGCTCAGTGAGCTGTGGGCCAGTGTAGGGTGGGTGCTGGCTACCAAACGGCTGGCAATGTCAACATTTTGTCTGCCCCTCAGACAGTGGGACTGCCCTCCAGTTCTTCTTGTGTGCCCTGGGCTCCAGCCCCCTCCTTGCTGCAGGCCTGTGCTAGGCCAGGGGTTCCCTCAACAGGAGAGTGTCACAGAGTCACAGGAGGGCCAGGGACCTCTCCCCCCCACTACCCTCCAGCCATACAGTGCCCTGCAAGTGGCATCATCCCCACACCTGAAAGAAGCTGAGATGGGCAGAGGGGAGGAGAGGGCCTGGCATCCTCTGAGCTGATGCACAGGGCTGCCTGCTGCGCAGAGCTGACAGAAGGAGTAAATTGTAGGGACATCAAGGTACTTGGGGCGTGGAGGTGAGGTTTGTAGTCTGAGGATGGGAATACCCGTGGGGCACTGCTGTCCCCAGCTAGTTCTTGCCTCAACTATCAAACGGGTGGTGGTTGATGAAGCCGGACCCGCGCTCGTGTTGCGTAAAGCGTAGCTTGTACATCACTTGTACCTCCAGAGAGGAGTGCAGCACCAATTGGATTTTCGCAATGGACTCTTCAGGGGAGTGCTTAGGGTGAAGGGTGTAATGGTCACTTTCGGTGTGTGTCCCCATCAGCTGACTCCTATGGATCTCAAGCAATGCAAAAGCTGCTGAGAGCACATCACTTAAGGAGTAAAGGGAGGTGGTTTTCTTTCCTCCACAATGGCTAAATGACAGTCTGCAAACAGAAATCTTGCTGACTGTCTTTGAAAGAAGGAAAACTAAGCTGGCTGTGAAGGTGTTTCCGCTGAGGGCTTGCTATGCTTGTGCTGCCAAGGTGACAGCAGATCCTGATGCGCCCCTTTTTTCCTTTGTCACTCTGGTCCTCTGCTTTCATGGCTCATGCAAACACAGAAGGCAACACCAACTTTTAAACTATCTACTAGTGTCATGGGGGAAGATGTTATCCCTCCACTGTGGAATAGTTTCCCTTCTTCCTTTGCTCATGGTTTTTTTTTTTTGTCAAGACCACTTTGCAGACCACATCTTTAGAGAACTGCTTGTCTTCTCTTTCAGTTAGATTTTGAGTAACATAATGGGGTCAAGATGAGATGCCACACACTAGAGAGCAGCTCCCTCTTACCCAGTGCAGGTTGGTAACAGTTGGTACCTCTGAACTGCAAGTGACTCCTTACTATGAAGTCTAAGCAAGGAATCAGCAGTGATCCATGCATGGCCACGTGAACAGCCCTTATCCCAAGAGCCTGCAAGCCACTTCACAGACTATATGTGCTCCCTGCAGTACTAAATTTAAAAAGACAACTTTAACCAGTGAGGTAATTAAATATCACTTTAAGCCACTCCACTGAGCATCATATCTCACAGGCTTGGTACCCTGTGCAAGCTCCTGCTGATGGGCAGACACTGCTAACAAATGTCTCCCTCATCTGTTGGCTCCCTGGCAGTCCACAATGGGTCACTCTTAATGCTGTTTCATTTTCTTAATTAAATCTTGCCTGAGGTATCATCACAGGGTATTATTTCCCTTTGATTCTTTTGTTTAATATTCCAGAGTAGAGACAGTCTTACCCTGCTTTCATGGGCAAGAAAGTTTCTCCTTGATTAACCCTCAGAGAAGATGAGAGGATTTTTCTTTTTAAGTGAATAACATTGATGTTTGTTAAATAAACATATAAAAGGCCATATAACAAGGCTTAGGAGACTGTAAAGGAAAAAGTGAAGCATAGCCAAGTTAAAAGAAAATTCAATAAAAAGAAAAGGGTGTTTCTTACTGTGTCAAACTTTCCAGAGCAGAGTTTGTTTGCTAAAAGGGGAGAAAGATACCCAAACCTAAGTGCCTTCCAGTGAGAGAAGCACTTTTTTGAGTTTAATAAAAAACAATGCTTTTCCTAATGTATGTAGTGCCTGTAGTGACAGGGTTAATTAAAAAAAAAAAAAAAAAAGAAAAAAAAGTCTCAGCTTTCCTTTCCAGAAACAAATCTTTAACCAACATCTACTGGAAACCTTCAAATTGTGAACCCTGGAAGCACTCTGATCCTGTAAGAGTGAGTCTTCAAAACAGAAGCACTGAAAATTCCTACACTGTCAGGGAGTCCAGCTCCAGATCTTTCAATACTTATGGATAGAAATATTAGCTGTATATGTGATTACCCTTTGTACTTCAAAAAAATACATTGCCCTACAGTTAAGTGCTGGTGATTATTAATCAACCATTACTGCTTGTGACACATTGCATTGAATTTAATGATATGCAGCCCCTCTGTTAAAGCAAAACTAAACTCTCCAGGAAGACAGACACAAACAATGTTAGCAACACACACTTAAAGAAAATGCTAAGAAATACTGTCCAGTAATTTCCATCATCTGTTGCCACAGACAACACTGTAGCAAATGTAAGGTGCTATTTACATTATTCAGTTCTAACTGTTGCCTAAGTTTGCATCAAGGCTCTCTCTTGAGAGAGCGATGCTGCCATAGGAAAACCCAACTTACCTTAAAATACAGAACCCCATCTCCCTGCTATAGAGTCCAGGCTCTACAGTCCCTGCTATAGAGCCTCATGCAAGAGGGCTCAGTTATAGACACCTAAATTAAAGTAGGATATACAAAATACTAAAGGGTTAGAAAGATTCTCAGAACATCCATAAAAGACAGGACGCCTCAACAGCCTCTAGCAGCCGTAACGATCCCAATAAGCAAACTGTGCATGAAAATCCCAAGCCAAATTCGTTGAGGCATTATGATATTTAAATATTCAAAAATGCAAATCACATACAAATAAGGCAAAGACAGAAGTGTCCGAAACATCAGAAATGATTCTCTCACAAATTGCTAACATCAAACTGCTCACACTTGTGAAATGCAAGGCATAGATAGCACTGAGCTGCAAACCATCCACCCAGTGTCAGTACATCAAAAACCTGATAACCTTCTCTACACAAGATAAATACATAACAGCAGTTTACAGATATTTTGCAGTAGTCATTTTAAATAGTAAATAGTGGGAAGGATCTCAAGGAAGCAATTAACCAACTAATCAGCCAGTCTCTTACTACTCCATCAGTGAGTAGAGAAAGTAGCATGAGGTATACATGTACACAAAGTAAAACGAAGTACACATACCAACAGGACAAATAGAGTACTTCAGTCATGTTAGTTATCAAAAGAAAGGACAGAAGGTACACAAACATGTTTTTAACAATCATCAGAATTCAGCAGGTATACGAAGATAAAAGATAGACAAAAAATTCATTCAAATAAAATGAAACAAGAGGAGAAAAAGGTCCTCAATAGCAAATTTTCAATGTGCGGAAAACTGATGAGATGAAGACTTCAACAGAAAAGGATAAAAATGGCCAAGTCATAGGCAAAGAATCTTAGCTGGTGAACAGAAAGTTAAATTCAACAGACCTGAATGTCATCTCATTAAAAAAAATATAAAAATAATCAAAGAGCACAATTAAATCCAGGACCAATATATAAGTGGCAGGAAAAGAAAAAGAAGAGAAAGGGATCACATACAAGAAACTGCACTGGATCCAGATGAGAAAACAGTGAAACAGGATGTGTAGAGCTACAACACAAAATGGAATTGGAGTTAGAAAAGAATTAATTTGGGAGTTAAGAGAAAAAGAGTATCTGAAAAATAGGACTGCATAGCATAATGGTAGCAAATTATGAGAGGAAGGGTATGGAGATACCAAAGATGAAGGCAGGGGAGAAGATTAGGATAAAATTCAGGGAAGGATAAAAGACAACTGCAGGAAGATATGACAGAAGTTCACAGACTCATGAGTGCAAAAGAGAATGGCAGATGGTTTACTTTCTCTTCCAGTACAGGGAGGGGGGGATACCAAGAGAAGACACTGGGAGTCAAGTTCACAACATTCTAAAGGAGGTAGTTCTTAATGCAATGGCTAGCTGAGATATAAAATTAGTTTTCTAATTACATTAAAAGTGTAGATATGATCCAAGGAAAGCAGGAGATATTTTGTGGAGAAGGTGTCTATCAAAGGGTACTAAATCCACAGAAACACAATCAGTTAAGAAAATTCCTGAGCAGAAAATGGTTGGGGTAGGAGTAAAGACATAATATAAAAACAGTTTTCTCATGGCAGACAAAAATCCCTGCCAAAATTCCTTCTCCTTTGTCTTGTTTTCTTGGTAAGTCTAGACCAAAGATTTTACTCCTAGTTCTTCAGATCTGTTCATAGTCCAGACAGGTGACTACTGTCACAAACACTCTGAAGTTCACATAAACTGACACTTCCACAGAGAGAAACACCTTGCCTTCCTGTCACTCCTCCTCCTCCTCAGCCTTTGCTGGTTGGTTGCTTGCACTGCCATAAGCATTCACGGAAGAGTCCAGGTGGACCTCATCTGGGCTAAAATCACATGGAATAAAATAACAGGTTATTTCTAACTTGTGTCATTTCTGTGATTCAGCTCTCCTAGCAGCCACACAAGTGCATGTCCTGACCCAAGGAAATGACTAACGTGCAAGAAAGTGGCTAAAAAAGCAGATGGATGAACTGGGGTTATTTAGCTTGGAGAATAAAAGGCTCAGGAATCTTATCAATGTGTTTAAGTAGCTGGTAGGATGCAGTGAGGCAGACTGATGGAGGCTTTTCTCTCACTTTTTTTTTTTTTTAACAGTGAGGCCTGAAGAATGAAGGTTACATAGATAATGGAATGGCAAATGTGACATGACATGTCTCCAAGAATGTTCACATCCCTGCTAAAAGGGAATCTAAGGTCTGAAGATTTAGTGTCCACAAACTGAAAATGGCTAAGCATTCCTGGCAGAGCATGACAAGGACCTCTGAAAGATTCCCACTTCCATTTATGGACAGCAGCACATCTTAGAGGAAAAGAACTTATCTAAATAGAATTGGTTTTCAAATATGATACTTGGCTATCTACACTCTGCTTATAAAAACATTAAGCACAGTGATAAAGTTTCTGCTATTCCTCTTTTGTTTCATCCATGGGCAGATAAAAAGTATGAGACAAGTTTTACTCCATCAACAGAGCACTTCAAGAGTAGCTCTGCCTCTGGCTATGTGGATACCTCGACTCAGAGAACCAGTGACACAGCAGAGACCCCCTCCAGCCCACCATCAAGCAGAGGAGGTGCAGGGACAAAGGAAGACCAAAGGGTACCTACATACACAGGATGCAAAGCAAGGACTACCAAATAAGCACAAGAAAATGGTGAACAAAACAGAACAAGAAATAGTCTCAGGGTAACAAACCATTAACTTTTTGTTTCTTCATCTTACTTAGGAGATTACAAAGCTGCTATGGTTTTGGTGCACAGTGTGCTCTGAACAAGGAACGGTCAGTTGTCAAACAAATGTACTGTTGGCTGCTCACACTGGGAAAATGCATTTTCTACATTCAAATTTTGGCTCACTAAGCAGCAGGAGGATGGTCTTCAACACACCAAAGCAACCCATAGGGTGAAGGGTGAAAAAGGGTCTTTGCAGGTACAAGACAAATAGCCACTAAAAGGGAGAAAGAAAAAGCTGTTGAAACCGTAAGACTTTAAATGAAGTAATTTTTCTGTCCATTGCATTGATCCCTGGTTTGGCTGCCACAGGAGAAGTAAAGCCAAAACGAGACATTTCTTGCCTTAATGAATACCACTTTTGAACAATCTGCTGCAGTGAGTTTGCCTTTGCCGTACTCTATGGAAGAGAGCCCAGCTGTGTCAAAGCACAGGACGTTTTGCAACCAAATAAAAGAGGGTCCCAACACGAATGTAACCAGAAAAGCCTAAACAGTAGCACTATGCTCAGTTTGCACCAGCTTACTTTGGAAGCCCAAACATTCTGGGGCTTGCTACTAAAAGAATAAACATACTTCAATGGCTTAAAAGGTGTCTGTGAAGTGAAGGAAAGTAGAAATAATGAGAAACAAAAATAATTGCTCTCTGCCTGTAAGGAGAGGAAGAAAAAAAGGAAACTACTTTGTTAAGTAACATTAATATCTAAACTGGGAAAAATAAAGAAGGGAGTAGAGACCTGTTCATGCTGATCCTTTTAAGCCAAAACCAGCATTCGTGTGTGTGTGTGTGCGTGTGTGAAGGCGGGATGTCCCTTAGTGACATGTTGGGTTTTTTTTCCAGTGCACAAGTGTTAAAAAATGCAAGATGAAAAATCCAGTTGCATAAACATGCAGTGAATCTTTTCATGGTTATTTTAAGACCTCACAGGTCAAATGCATTCCTAGTGCACGATCAGTGATTTAAATAAACTCAATGTAAAATGAGATCATCCCAGGGCTTCCATGAAGTAAATACAATGGTACAACACTGTAATGATGTGTGCTGGAAGCAGCAGATAGTTTTTAAAAAACAGCTGTATGAAGCAGAAGAGGTCAAGTCTCATTTTCTACACTGTGGGAACCTGAAGCATTTAGAAGTTTTCCTCACAGCTGAAGCACAACCACCACCTTGCCACACCTCCATCTCTGATCTCTCCCAACTGGATCTGATCATTAAACAAGGCTGCAGGGCTCCAGGTCCTCTGAACAGCTGCCAACTGCAGTACAAACACATTCTCATGAGGAACATTTTGATTCTCTTTAAAACAGCTTTTTTTTTTTTTTTTTTTTTTTTTTTTTTGACAGAACTGTTCCACTGGCAAATTTTCATGCAGCTCCAGTACTTATTATGCCTCCCCTCCTCCTACACATGCATGCATCAGAGCTACTGTGAGAAGATCATTATGCTGCATATTTGCAGTGCACTGGCTTTGCTCTTGCCAGGTTGCCTGTCTTCACTGGGAGTGAGAGACTACAAGGAAAGGAGTCATCAAAACAAAGATAATTCAATGTGTGCACACAAATGAGAAGTATTCACAAAAAATACATGAAAGAAAAAAATATATGGATTTTGAACATGAATTTTTTTTCAAGACGCTTGGTAGCCTCAGGGTGGCTCACATGGTGTCCAATTCAGCTCTTTACTAAGGCAGACAGCTATCTGAAAATGAACACTGTCATTATACTGCCAAACAATCTTGATCAACAACTGAAGAAGCAACTGTGATTTGCAGTGGGTCTCTAGTTTTCAACAAATAGCCCACTGGTGCTGCATAGAGCTGAGTAATGCTTGTGTCTCCAGATCTTCCCTGTGACTCAGCATTCAGAAGGGCTGCCAAGGGCTGGATCCAGCTCCTGACCTACACCTGAAACTGGACTGTGAAGACAAGGCTGGCAGGACAGCTCTGTAGGAATGGGACGTGCCTCAGCATGAAGAGGAACATCGCACTCTCTAAGAGGTTTCTAACAAAGTCTGCTCAACACCAACCCTCTTTGGCCTAAAATGGGATTTCCCTTCAAAGCAATTACATAAAAATTGTTCCTTATTAGACAGAAGACCTGCTGCCTCCAGCAGATCCAGAATTTGCCTGCTGACACAAGCACAAAAAGTTTTTTAGCCCCTGCTTCCTTTAAAACTGTGAAAAAACAACCCTAAAAGGTTGCTGAGAGGAAGATAACATTTTTGATTCATCTAGCAATGTTAACTATGTTCCTCTGATGAGAAATTCAGTTTACATGAAGCCCAGATGAGACCTCCTTGGTTGCAAAGTCTCCCCCAAGGGAAAGGGTTAAGGAAAGACAATAGTTTTGGTTGAGTGGTGCAGCTGGAAAGCATTTTTCAGTGGTATCTCACCTATATTATCTGACTCATAAAGTTACAGAGGTGAACCAAACAGCTTTCTGAGCTCAGATCCTGGGTTCTCAAAGCTTGAAGAGCTGGTTACCACATATAATCTGTTACTTATAGCTCTGAATTATATTGGTTATCCTATTAAATGGGAATTTCTATCTAAGATCTCTCATATTCACCATTAGGTACCAGGATTCATCTCAGAAAACTACTGCATAAATCGTGCCAAATGTATATGCAGATTCCCATTTGACATATCACTGAGGTGTAGACAAAAACAGTTCAGAAGACTGTTACACAAAGTGTAGGTATTTTTGGCCAGATTAAAAGAGCAGGACATGCAGTTTTTAGGCATTAAAGTTGAAAATGGTACTTACTGCTACTGAGCCTTTTTTGCAAAATCCACAGGATCCAGGGATCTAGTGTTCTGCTCCTGTGCATCCCAGAAGCACCAGTCTTGACATACCATTTGCTATTCTGCATATAAAATGCAAAAACCAACCCTTGGCAAAGAAACCCAGATAATCTCCACGCATTAAATCAGCATTATGCTCCCTCTTGCTCTCTAACTCAATATATCTTAAAATCTTCTGTGCAGAATTTGTCCTATACTCACACACACTTACAAGAGCTCCCTGCCTACTAGATAGAGCACATTCTTAAAAACTCTCAGATCTGGGCTTGATCTAAATCAGGTGCAAGAGAAATCAGAATGCTTTTTCCTGGAGAGGGCAGTTTCTCCCTGAGAAACAGACTCTACCCAACACACCAGTTCTGGACTATCTGCTTCTAAGGACCTGCCTCCCCCTTCAGGTAACCAGCTTTGCACCTAACCCAGGATTCAAGCACACAAAGGGGGCAGCAATGCAGTAAGCTGCTTTTGTCTGCACTATGCTGGAAATAAAAGCCCTTGGGAGCACAGAGCATGAACCCTGTTGATGCCTGCATATAAGCTAGTTGCATGCAGCCAACTCAAAGTAGTCTGTTATGCCTCCTTTTCTGGTGCAGTGCTGTACAAAACGTGGCTATATCATTCCCAGATATAAGCTGGAAAGCTCACAGTATGCCAAGGTACACCCAGCAGCTTAGATCTTCATTTGCTTAAAGCCCTCTTATCACTTCAGCATGTGAGTGTCCTCTCTCATGGTCCCACAGGGAGTCTTGGGAGTAACAGCATTTATATTCCTTTTGGTACAGGTAGCTAAAGGAGATGAACTGAGTTTTCCAGTGAGTTACTGGAAGGCCATCAAATAGGCTGTCCTCCTGTCCATCTCTCAGAGCTATTACAAGGTCACAGTTAAGCCAAACACATTTTTCATGATGAACCTTCCTAAGCTTCTAGATGATACAGTGTCAAATCAGTAGACTCCTCAAGCATCCTATTCCACATCTTCTGCTTTCAGAGCCAGCCTGATACTCTGAGCTTGTTACCACCACTTCCATACCAGCTTTGCTAAGGTGCATTGTCTTTCAGAAGTCAGCAGGACTCCACAAGGAAGTATCATCATGTGTGCACACAGAAGTGGCAGAATTAGGTTGGGAAAAATAGGTCAAAACAGGCATATATTTAACTTCGGAGTTGAAACTTCAGAAATTTATTTTACCAACAAATAATTCTTATACAAATGCACAAAATCCACATTTGAAAACCATTAGAAAGTCATTCTGATACGAATTAGGCCATCAAGATATTTACAGAAGCAGAGGCTCTGCCAGAAACATTTCTATTCCCACTCCAAGTAGAGGTTTAAACTTAACACCTCTCACTCACAACCCTATATCCATCATTTTGCCTGTGATCAAGCAACTTCTTCAATCTTTTGAGAAACTGTTTCTACTAATTTCCAACTAGAGTCATAGACATTTTTGAGTTTGTTTTTTTTTAAAGATAGTAAGGATGGAGGGTTAAGACACCCCTGCAGGGAACCTGGCCTGGGCCACTACCCCTCCTATTCCAAGCTTCAAAAAGCCACCTTTGCAGGCAGGTCTGGGCAGACACACAAAGGAAGAGGGCATGGGGGCAGTCTGCTTATTTCTGGAAGTTCTGCACTAACTTCCCTGGGCATGTGATGATTTCCCAAGCTGAACAAGACAACAAAGATAAAACCTAGAAGTTACTATGTGACTCCAACCAGCAAACTGAGCAGCTGATCCTTAGATCAGATTTCTAGAAGGCCCTGTGAGCTTCCATCCTCCTCTAGGATCCACCTCAGCAGCACAATCAGCAACTTGTACCCACAGAAGCACCTAGAACAATTTTTTAAATTTCCTGCAGCATGATTGCTTGTTCTTTTCCTCCTATGTCCCAAATACTTTCATTCACTTTCCAGCAATCGTAAAACATTTGTAATATCAGGTTTGTAAACTGCCCTAAGCACTTTAGCCTAAGTAAGTACCCTCTCTGCATGTGATTCTGCTTTATACACAGTTGAGTGCAAAAGACACATACCTAAGAATTCAGACACTTATAATTAGGTGATGTATGTTTTTAATTAGAAACACCCTAATACAGTTGCTCAGATACAAACACTAAGGCTTAAGCCTACAACATGTTATCAGGTGCAGAGAATTAGTCTGAGTTACTAACCCATGTTCCAATTGTCTGAGATAAGACAGCATGCCCAGGAACAGCTACCTGTGTAGCAAAGTGCACTGAAAAGAACAACAGTGCTTCACAATTGTGCAGCTCTTGGGGAGTGGGAAGGTTGAAGTGGGAGAGGAGACAGAGAGAATGCACACTGATGTGCAGAGGAGAGCCTTTGAAAATCTGGTAAGAGGATGCTTTGAGAGTAACAGTTTTGAGGAGCATGGAGGAGTAATACGAAGTCGAATTTTAGAGCAGATAATGGTTCTATACCAGCGTGCAGTATCTTGACCAACATAAGAAATATTGCCTTTAGTCAGGTGGGAATTGTTATTATTCAATGGGAGCTTTGCCCATACAAAAAAAATGTTGTTAATTTCCATTCACACACAAAGTAAAGTCCTTAAGGAACCCTGAGAAGTGGAAATTAAAAAGGTAAATCAGGTAGTCTGACTATTACAAGCCACCACAGTTCTACTATAGGACCAGGTGTTTCTATGTTCCAACCCTTTTCTAGCATAAGAAGAGGAGGAAAAGTATAGTTCATCCCACTAGGCTTTAACACTTGGTCTGGAGAGTAATTCCTGTGGTTGTTTCTGATTTAGCCTGCTGCTAGAACAATGAAAAAGAAATGCCAGTACATCACACTGGCACAGCAAACAGCCAGCTTCCCTATGATGCTCAGCTCTGTAAAAATAAAAATCAAATAAATAAATCAACAAAAGCCTGAAAGGCCAGATGGAACTACCCTTCATTAAGTAAAGTTCCCAATAACTTTACTAGGGGCATTGTTCATTTTAGACCAAATGCTTTAACTCAGCATTGATTCTCTACTATGAGTCGGGGTACGTATGTAGTATTTCTGAATCATGGTATTGACCTCACATTGGCTACCATTTGAGAATATGGTGCAGTCAAATTAATCACGTTAAAAGTTCACGAAAAGATCTTGCTCCAAATCTCTACACATCTTCCACGGGTCTGTACTGAAGGCAGCAAACTTAATGGTTAATGGGCGTTTCATTAATCTTGAAGAGCATCATTTTGGAAATTTATGTTCTGACTCCCAGATCAAACATTTCACCCACTTTTCCCCCTTTCCTTGTTAAGCACGTAGCACTAAACCACGCTATTTAAATCAAAACGCTGCTTCAAAGAGTAAATCTTTTGTTGTTTTTGTTTTCTTCACACAACCATGCAGTTGCACAAAGCATGTATCTGTAGTTTTATATTAAAAATCTGAAGGCCTCTCCTACAGTTGTTTTTTACACATCATTAAAGGGACTTGACAAATAACCCAACACCTGATGGATGTTCTGCATTAGAATGTAAATTCTAAATTAAATTTTCCTGGGGCTGCATTAAGATGTAGGCACAAGACAATAGCTCCCACTTTAACAACACTATCAGTCTTCATGGGGAGGGGGGGACAGATTTCAAAAAGCAGCATCTAGCTGCCCAAGGACTAGCTTGGGACATCAGTTGATCCTGGTCATCCCACTAGTTGGTCAAGCATGCCCACAGATGTTCAGGCAGGTAGCTCCCCAAACACCCATGTTTTGTTTCCAACTGGAAGGAGGACTGCGGTTCCAAACAGTTCAGGAAATGCCTTAGAACAGTCACCCAGCTCACAAAAAGAGCTGGAATATCCCCAGCTTCATGGCTTCTTACCTAGTTTAACAAAGGCTGCATATGTACAGTATATAACATACATTCTGTCAAAGAGACAGACTTTGGTAGTATAGTAGAGGAGGAAGAGGACTCACAGTGACACTTATGATCCAGAGAACATCTGCTTGACCCATCTGCTTCAAACAACCAGCACCCAGGCATTTCACCAGCACACAGTAAAGCACAACTTGTCTGGTCACCTCATCAAGCATTCTCACTCTCCTGCTCTCCTTTGCCCCACGGGGCAAGGCAATTTCCTGCCCCACCTCTTTTGCTTATGTTTGGGAGGAGTATCCATCAGCCTCCCCCTCTGCAAAAAGTATGTAGTGGGTAGTACAACATCAGATCTTCCCAAGCTTGAAGGATGTCATCCTAAACTTTACATGGCAACATGTGAAAGCACTTTGTTGGCAGCAGGAGAACAACATGCTCCTCCTTTCTCTAAAATGATAGGCCTGCTGAGCCACACATTTCAGGACCTGAGAAACCTGATTTGGTAATTAAAGGTGCACAAGGCAGACATTTTCCTATGGTATGGAAAAATTAATTGTACCACATGACAGATTTCAGCCCTGGTGTTCAAGAGCTCATTAACAAGACTACTTTAAAAGGTGTTAATAGAAACAATTGCCTTCAACATTACAGACTTCCCAGATGACTTTTGCTAGAGAGATGGATGACAAATCACTCTG
Source organism: Heliangelus exortis (assembly GCF_036169615.1). Classification (NCBI taxonomy): domain Eukaryota; kingdom Metazoa; phylum Chordata; class Aves; order Apodiformes; family Trochilidae; genus Heliangelus; species Heliangelus exortis. The sequence continues at coordinate 53,321,301 of NC_092423.1, read as the reverse complement.
TCAGTCATCTTTAAATTTCATATTGACTACATCAAAGCAATTACCCATTTATTTTTAGAGCATGTTCCATTTTAAACACAAGTGACTCAGTCCAAGAGACATGAGTCCAAGAGACTGCATCACTATTTCATGGGTTAACAACTCTCAAATTTAAATGGATTGTAATTCTAGGTCAAACACTTGGGGTTTTTTTTCCCTTTTGCCTCTAGACATTGGTTGGGATTTTTAATTCAGGCTTCAAACCAAACAAATGTTGGTGTACCAGGAGCATCTGCAGAGAAATATAAAAATATCAGGAAAGTGTGAAAGAGCAAAACTGTTTTGCTAAACACATAAAATGAGACCTCAGCAAAGGTCTCAATAATAGCCTGACTGCTGTGCACATGCCTTCTCCCACAGACCTTCTGCTCTGCAGAGCAAGGGAACACTGCCTGTGCTGCCACATCCTCCAAAACTTTGCAATAGAAGAGCACAGAGATCCTCTGGGGAGCACAGCACTGATCATTCACTTGGATATTTCAAACAAGAGTACCTTTGTTTCCCCTTTTTGTAAGGTCTAATAGCAACAGCTTGCTGTATCACCCCGCCTCCCCCCCTCCTCCTCCAAGCCATCTCAAGGTTTATCTGCATTGTAGACAATGTTACAGACAATAGGATGAGGGGCTGGGATCAAGCTTAGGCTGTTCCTAACTCTCGGAAAAACAGAGTGAGATGATCAGGTGGAGAGCTGGGGAAGTCCTGAGGAGCTGAGAGTTCTGTTGCTGCTGTCACTGGAGGGAGAGGACAAAGAGGAGCTGCAACAGGTACTGCAGCAGGGGAACCCTCTTGGGACTCAGCTGCTGCCCTGCTCAACCTAACACCCCTCCCTCTTTCCAAAGCAAACACAGGCTGTGGGGATACAGCCAGCCTCTTGCCCCCAGCAGTCTGCTGCCCATTACAACAGTCTATTTTACCTGTAGCTTGGACCAGTCTTACTGCTTCATATTCCGGTGGAGCCACAAGTATCTGACGACACCATCTTGCCAAGGGACAGTACCAGCACCTCCTGAGGAGCCCTGCCTGAAGAACCTTAACCTCTTACTTCAGAGCTGACCATGGGATACCCTAGCCATGGCATAGCTGATCAAAAATTCCAAGACTGACTCACAAGCCCATTATACTGCTACTTAGCCACCATTCATTAACTGTAACAAATATGACCCTGGGCTCCCTACATCAAAGAATCTTGCCATTTCTTCTTAATTAACTCTAAAGATCTTGATGGCTTCAAATCTCAGCTGGAAAGCATCAACTGGAGTAGGTGGCATCTCAGCCTGCCCTTTGCTACTGGCTGTGCTTTTATTTTTTCTGTGTTGCATGGCCCCCAGCCTCCTGAGACTATCAGTAAAGACCAAAACATTGCTGTGTTTTAGGAGAAATATTTAAGTATGCAAGATCTAGCCTGTTCTAGACTTTATTAAAATTAATGCTCATGGTATCTAAGGCCAATAGAAATGAACGTCTAAGGAATTAAACCAAACCCCTGCAGTGTTTGACACTCAGCCACTGCAGAACCACAACATCATACAAAATCTTAAAAGAGAAATGTGTAAAAAAAAGCCTTAAACAGAAGCAAAACTGACTCATCTCCTTATTGCCAAAACCGAGAGAGTGGCTGAGCGTAAACAAACAACAGACATCCTGAAGAAAAGGGGGTGTCACCATTCCCTTCTGTGCTAATGGGCAGATACACAAACTGGTATGAGCAGGACCATCCTCCAGCAACTCCCGCAAGCCAATCCAAGGGGAAAAGCAGATGCTACAGAAACCTTCCCAGCAGCACGGGTGTCACTGCAAGCTGGGGAGCATCTGAGGTGTCGGTGGCTCCCAGTACACTGGTGGCTCCTACTTACATATGTTGGAAAGCTGCAACAACTGCAGGTACGATCCACTGATGGAAGCCACATGTGTATTTTGATACCAAATGAAACCAGTTTGGGTGGTATTCACGAAGGCATACTTTTGCTTAGGCTGGCAAGCATCTCCTCTACAGAAAAGGAGAGTGAGGCAGAGCGCTTGTACAGGGCTTGACATCTCCTCTCTGTTTATAGAAGCCCACAATGACCACAATCCATGCATGATGAAACCACACCTTGTGGGTACCCCTAAATTTGGATGAAATTAAGTAGGTAAGATTTAGGAACCAGAGACACACTTAGGAAGAATAAAAGGAAAGTCATTGTAAAGACAAGTTACATTGCCCAGCAGAGTCCATCATCACAAACTAAAATATTTCAAAGTAACTGCTATTTTTAATTACTAAAAGCCCTTCTGCTTGAACTTTGCAACATGCCTGACTGGTGAAGGAATGGGAACTTGCTCTTGAGGGATTTTTTTTTTTTAAAGCAGCTTTCAGAGTTGGAACCACAGGGACAAGCTTAATGCCTGCATCCACAAAACAGATTTCCAATAACTTTAAACAATAAGTAACCCAACATTTCTGTTAGAATAGCTCCTGGCCTGACACCACATTTTCAAAACCATCACTCTCACAATTTGAACCCCTTCCACTATACCACAGCCACATTGTCAAAAAGCAACTAATAAACTAAATTCCACTCTCACTGTTTATTCAAGTAATCGCATTGCTTGTAAGACTATTCAAAAAGAGGCAAGGAGAGGGATTTAGCACTACCCTAAATGAAAACACTACTTTGCATCAGACATAGCACATGCAAAACTCCACAAAGCTTCACCAGGATTATTTCATGATCATAAAGAATGCTACATTGCATACATGAAACACAAACCCACGGAACCATGCGCTTTAGTACGAAGTCATACCCAGTTATTTATTGGAAAACAATAAATACCACATTGTTTATTAGGATGCACTTAAAATACTGAGTATATGGATTTTGAATCAATTCTCTGGGATGTTCAGAGCACGTGTACACAGTTCACTTTCAAATAAATCACCGCCTCATTCAGATATTGATAGATCCTGAGAAAGCCACTGAGTGCATCAGTTTGTGCTCTGGCTTCCTCTGGTTTCAAACAAGTAAGCTGATAAGAAAGAGATGAGTGATACTAAAAAGGTTAGAAGTCCAAAGCTCAGGCCACAGTAAGTCAGCAACACGTTACTTATGTATCACATAAATTATATGACACACCATCCACCACCGACTTGCAAGCCTCTTGCTCAGAAGCACTGGCCATCTGACCAACCACTCTTTGTTCTCCGCTAACTCCCCACTCACCCTCCTGAAACAAACAAGTAAACAGACCCATCATTTCCCTCTGTAAGGAATGTTACTCTTCCCCACCCCCATGCTAGAGTTGGACTACATTGACAGGGTGAGTGATGTTTGTTGAGTAAGTGCGTGCTGCTTTTTACATCTACTTCTGGTTCCAGCATGTAAATCAGCACCGCACCTGTGCTGTCCAAATGGGTGTGCATTTCAAAGACAGAAGTATAGAGCACAGCCAGGGTACATACCATACTCCACTTCTCCATAAAACACACGTACTACACAAAGAAATGATAATCCCTTCTTAGTGGAAAATCCAAATTTTCAAAATGAATCCCCAAGCTACAATGAATTACTGTAATAACTGCAATTTTTGTATGAGCCCCAATCAGAAAGGCACAGCTGAGCACCTGCTCTGTGACACCACTGGCACAGCAGCACCCTGCCCCTAATTGCTGCTGGGTTCAGACAGGGCTGGGTGCCCCATAAAATGAGGGTTGTGCTGGTAAATAGGTGGACAGGAGAACAGCCTGACTGTCCTGACTGTTGTAGTGTCTCACTACGCACTTCTGCTGAGTGCAGCATAAAAAAAAAAAAAAAAAAAAAAAAAAAGGCACCACTGCAGCTCCAAACAGCAGGATGCAAACATCCAGACCCAGGCCAAGTAATTTCTTCTGCAACTATCAAGAAAAATACAGGAAACTATGCAAGAGGGAAAAAAATTAATTGTATGTGCCTCTGTCAATACAAATCCATTATCTATATAGGCTGCAAAATGAGAAAAGCAGTATTTGACAATGCTACAGGCTGAGGCAATGTTCTTAACACACTTATTACAAGTTATTTTATTCAATTGCTAATGAAAAAATGAAGTTACATAATAACACAAGGTAATAACAAAAATATGAAGTCATAAGATTGGCTTACAGCAACAGAGCAGGGGGAAAAAAAGGCAGTTTGTTCTTTAAATTTTGCTGCATTGTCAAGGAGCCAAGAATCAAATCTGGGGGCTGCTTCTTTTACAGGGAAGGGATGCAACCACCAAAAACCCAGCGCGGGACTCTTGATCACCGCCTGCGCGCATCCACAACCCAAATGATGTCAATCCTTGCCGGCACGCTGCTCATCGTAATTCCACGCAATTTGTTCACTACTGAAATTCATTCCACAGGCCGACGGCAAAGCCCGTAACCCACCAGGGCCCACATGCTCCACGGAGAGCAAACACACTCCCTCCCCGGCTACCCCCCACCCGCGGCAGCGCCCACGGACATGGGGTGGGGGGGTGTCCCACTCCCGCGCACCGGCCGGCTCCGAAGCACAAAGGCGGGCACCCGCGCAGCCGGGCACGGATGACAGCGCACACCCACGACCCTCCACCGCATCTCGCCGGTCGGTCGGGCAGGGGCTGCGGGCTCCGAGAAGGGCCTTTCCCGGTGGCGAGGCCGCTGACAGCCCCATCCCGCGTCGCACTTCTCTGCCGGGAAACAACGCCGAGCCCCCGCCGTCCCCACCACCCTTACCCGGGGCCGGGCGGCAGCAGCCCCTCGTACCTGGACAATGCCGGCCTGGGCACAGCTCATGCTCCCCCGGCGAGGGCAGGTCTCACATCCCACACGTGCGGCTCAGGGCTCGCCGCCTGTCAGCCGACAGGGAAAGAACGAGGGAGGGGAGGGGTGCCGGCGTGTCAGCCCCCGCCGAGCCACACCATAGTCCAGCACCGGCTGATACGCCCGCAACGCAGCCGCGCTCCCTCCTCCTCCGCCCCGCCAGCCTCCTCCCACCCCGCCGCCTGTCGCTGGGTACCGGCCGCCTGGAGCCACCCACACGCCGCGGCGGGCGCCCGGCAGCGCCGCCCGGCTCGGCCCGGCCCGCCCCTCAGCGCGCTGCCTCACGGCCGGCCCCCGACTGCTGCCTGGCCCCGGTGGAGTCTCAGGCCGCCGGGGGACGAGGCGGTGACCACCGGCTTGCGGTGGGCCCGGTGGCCCGCCCAGAGCCCGGAGTAGGCCGTGTCCCCGCCAGCTTCCCCGGCCCCTCTCAGTGCCTGGGGCCGCCACGCCGCCCTCACCTCTTTCCTGCCAGGCGGGCAGGGGCCGAGGCGCTAGCGCTGCCCGCCCGGGGTCCTCCGCCCCCTCCCTTCAACTATCCCGCCCAGAGCACCCCGGCTCTCCTCAGCTGGTCTCTCAGGGATGCCGCTCTACAGAACCCCGCTCCTCGGCAGGGGCACCGGCCCACCTCACACAGGGGCAGATACCCGGCTGCGCTTGGGCACGGAGGCAGAAAAATCGATCTCTTTTTGCCCTTTTACTGAGGCCTGCAGCTCTCCCACCGGCTCTTCACCAGCGCTACAGTCTCTGGGGTGATCATTAGTGCCGTTTTACCACACACGGAGACAACAGCTTGGGGAACACTGCTGCTCTACTAGCTGTACCTTCTCCCCTGAAGAACAGAGACCCTTCAACACCCTTACCTCCACCAGCCTGGACAAAGAAAGCCACAGAATCACGGCTGGGAGGAAGCCGAGTTTTAAAATGGGGTTAAGGATCTGAGTGGAGGTGCTATACATTCGTTTCTCCCGAACGTCTTGCGTTTGTCCTATCCCTGGGCAAATCTGCTCACCAAAAATAGACCGGGAGTGCTGCTGGGGCTGCAAGGAGCAGCAGCTTCCACCAGCAACATGCTGTCTCTGCACCCGCCTGTCAAAAGGGCTGAAGTCTGGGGAAAAGACAAGAACCCTGCAGGGATTTGCAAGCCCCTTCAAGTAATTTTTTTTTTCTACATAGAAAGTGGTTTTAGACATCAGCAATTTTTAAGCATTGTATTGGAGTAGATTTCTTCCCCTCTATGCTACTAACTACATCAATTTTTCAAGATTCTTCTAAATCATAAGTTGTGTCCTGAAGCAAAGACATGTTGATAAAACCCACAAGTATGTGAAGTAGCACATCACAAGTGAAGCTAAGTTTGTTTCTAAAACCATCTTCACATCTTCCACTAATAAAAATTTCTTTGGGATCAAATATCTACTGTGCTTGCTATCAATGCAACAGATATTTTTTCTTCTCCTTTTCTAATCAACACAGTCCAAAATCTTCTCAGAGACATTGTGGCCTCTAATTTCCACTTCATCATCTAATTTCCTTTCTTAAAGTGGTGAAACAGGAGAAATTGGAGCCTAGTCTCATCAGAAACCCCAGAAGAAAAACCAAATTGAATTTGGGAAGGAGAATGGCTTGGTATTTATTACATTAGTGAAAAAAAAACAAACAAGCAACTACAATCAGAATTACTGGCACACAGGACCACACAAGACCCACAAGAGTGGGCCGGTTCCCTGTGCAGTCAGGTCAGGAAGAAAGGGAGACCCATCAAAAAGCCACCCTAGCTCTTCCTTGGGAGCAAGGCAAACTGAGGTGCATGCCATGTGTGACCACAAAGGCCACACGAGGAAATTAATGGGCACGCTAGGACACATCTGTGTGCAGACTCTTCTACACATGTTAGAGAAATTCAGTTGATGTTTGGGCAAGCACACTGTCTCTTGTCACCCAGTAAAGCCAACTACCATTCACAGATCATGCTCACATACCTACAGGAGGTACCTGGCCTCCAGCCAGGTACTTCCTTGTTTTAAAGCTGTGTATCAATACTTACACTGAAACTATTCATGGTGGGCGTTTGCTTTTGCCTTTGCATTTTGAAGAATGAAATAAAGATGAGGGAAGGAGTCAGAGGCATGGAAAGGTGAAGTAGTTTGGCCAGAGTTCACACTGGAAGTTGCTGGAAGACAGCAAAGAACTGACACAAGCCTCCTCACTCCCGATTCCTTGCCACTTCTGAGCTTTCCCCCAATTCTATCTGCTAAGGTGGGTTACTGGTGTAGTTCTACATCATGTGTTAGTCTCAGACATGTAGCCCATCTTGAAAGGTTGACAGATGTGTTCCTTTTATCAAAGACACTAAATTCTATAAAAGTCAGCTAAAGCAGGAGAAATTAAGAAATGCACATGCTCTAAAAAATAGGCTAAATCCATCAGCTCAAAACCTCACTATGACTTGTGAAGGCAGCTCAACATTATAGTTGTGCAAGGAGGAGCTAAAACCCCCATCAGCACGTTTCTTGACCATGGGAGTTGAAGCACAAGACCTTGCCATGCTCTGTGGGCCTAGGGAAAGGAATCCCTTTAAGAAGGACTTCAAATGTGCTTTCTTCTTCACTAGATGCAATTCCTGCTATCCTTTCAGACTGAAAAGAACACCCTGAATCTCTTATAGGAGATAGAAGTTGGAAATTGTCTGTCCCCCTTTGAAATTTGAGTAAAACCAGGGAGACCAAAATTAAGGTCAAAATGCAAGCTGCATAACCACCTCCTATAGACATGCATTCAAATGCTGAGCAGAATATAAACGTCAAGAGTGATTCAGAAAATGAACCAGCCTTTGAAGAGGACATTTTGCCCTCCTGGTCTACCAAAAAAAAAAAAAAAAAAAAGGAAATAATATTTTAAAAATTAAATTATTTCCATTGTAACTTTGCATTTTACTGAAAAAGGAGGAGAGTTGCATAATGCATAAGGAGCTTTAAAATTAGACTAAACTTCAGCAGTTCAGATGCTCATCTATATTACAAACAAACCTCTAAATTTTATACGCCTACTGGTTATACACTCCCACAGACAAACAAAATAGCAAGTTTTGCTGTCCCACAGGCCTGTCAACAGCTTCTAGTATGGCTTCAGCCATAAGCTAAGGCATGCTCATGCCTTGGGACAGGTCTATATACAGCATAAGGTCAAGATGATTTGGGCAGACAGTGACCAAGATGAAGGTCTGTTTTGCATGTGATTTTGCAGAATTTTGGCAGCCAGAGATTAGTCCTGCAGAAGCAGGAGATCAGAGCAAGAAAAATTTGGCTTTGGGAGGATAGATAAAGTAAGAGGAAGCAACTGTTTCTTTCCCTACTAAACACTTCTGAGGGACACAGACCAATGCTCTTGAGTTGGCACAAGATGTATTCCATTGCATTTCCAAAATCTGTCACTCTGGTGGCTCACTCATGTCTGATACACATAGGAGGAACTTGTACTTAGTACAGCATGGTATTTTGAACATGTAGCAGTTGTTTTAAAATGCTTTGATCAAATAAGTGAAAAACTGGGAAATTTTAGTTATTTTTCACAGACGTTCGGTACAACTTCGTCCGGAAAACCAGACAAATATGGTGGTTGTCATTTTACAGCCAAGAAAAAACAAAACAAAACAAAACACTGATGTTCTTCTCTGCAAGAGTCTCAACTTGAGCTGATCTGGGTGATAATGGAAGGACTGAGTAAAGTTCTTGCAGGGCAACTCATATCTTGCATTTGTAGGGGGCCAGGTGCAAACAGAACAAGCCCCAAAAGAGCTTTTCTGAAAGAAGAAATGGTCAGCCCCTGAATCCTTTACTTCAAGCTGTATAAAATCTGTAACTTCAAACTATTTAAGATTTATATTGCCCTTTTAATCTGTCAAACATGAGTCCAGCCATTATCCTGCCACTGGCCCTGGGTGGCCCTTGTATGAATAAAGATGACTGATAAATGGAAAACCACCACCTTGGCATAAGTGGCAAGAAGACACTGTGTTTTGAAGGCTGTTTAACAGTTCAAATATACATTTGGGCATATCCTAAGTGTTTATCCTGGATTCCTCTCCAGCTGAGCTAGTAATCATATAGGTACTTCTCTTTCCTAACACATTTTACTGAAAAAAGCAATTTTTGCCCAATAAAGAGACTGCTACTCAGATTACATAGGACAGCATTTCTAGATGCTGGACTCATTTATGTTATAGTAATATTCTCATGCCTGGCTCAGATGGATTCTCATTTTGGATTATTCACTCTGTTGGGACTCAGAACTCCATTACTGACACTGACACACACAGGCTGTCTTTAAAAAAGGCACTTGGCTGATGCTGTCTAATGTCTTTTGCTATATTTTGCCTTACACAGATGGAATTGCTCATATCTCAGCAGAATGCCATGTTTATGCATAGCAGTAGGTACTTGTCTAATGTAGGTGCTAGGACTTCAGGCACTATCAGAAGGCTTTCTTTAATTAGCTCTGTGGAAAAAGACATGGGAGGCCTGGTGTACAGCAGGATGCCCACAAGCCAGCAATGTGCCCTTGAGGCCAAGGCCAATGGCATCCTGGGCTGCATCAAGAAGAGTACTGCAAGCAGGTAGAGGGAGGTTTTCCACTCCCTCTATACTGCCCTGGTGAGGGGGGGATCTTATCAATGCTTATAAATACTTAAAGCATGAGTGTCAGGAGGGTGGGGCCAGGCTCTTTCCAGTGGCACCCAGCGATAGGACAAGAGGTGATGAGCACAAACTTGAAGATAGGAAGTTCCATCTAAATATGAGGAGGAAATTCTTTACTTTGAGGGTGGCGAAGCACTGGTATGGGATGCCAAGAGAAGTGGTGGAATTGCCATCTCTGGAGACGTTCAAAACCTTCCCACTCTTTCTCTGATTCTGATAAAGTCTGGCCAAGGACTTTCACAGAGGCAGCACTCCTGTGTTACTGACCAGACAACTATTCGTGTGCTTAGACACATGCCTTGACATTGTGCAATAACAGAGCCAGAGAACTTCTTCTCTTCATGAGTCTGGATATTCAAGAGGGATGAATCAATCCCTATGGAAAGGGGATGCTTCTGTGGTTTTGCTGTGCACCCACTTTCTGATATGGTGGCCCTACCCCTTCTTTCTGAGGCTTTCACCTTGTCCTTTGGTAATTCCATTTAGCTCATTAATTCATCAGAGAGCTACCCACTGTTTTGCCGGATTTATTTTCTACTAGGTGAACTGGAAGCAGACCAACACCTCCTCTGGTACATTGGAGAGACAGGTGAAATGACTTGGACAGTGAGAGGGAAAAAAACTGCAGTTTCCCCTCTATGGGGCAATTAAGCCTGTTGGATCAGCTCAGACTTCTCATCTCTCCCAGACTGAACTGGAAGAGGATCAAGCCCAGGAGAAGCAGGAGTATTCCTCTTTCCTTGTGAAGACATACTTAGCCAAAATCACTGTGTACTCAGTAGGGTGATGAAGATGAGATTGTTGGTGCCTTCATCCAAGCCTTGGAAAAAAATTTTGAAGGTGCCAAATGCTCAGTTGCTCTGGCCCCCCATTCAAGGGTTTCCAGACAAATCATTATTAATTTACATTTTTCTCAACACTGGCCCACTGCTGAGTAGGAGGTCCGTTTCAACAAGGCTGGAAGGAATATATTGTCCACACTCACTTGGCTGACAAAAAATTCAATAGTAACAGAGGGCTGAATTAACAGATGAAGGCAGATGGGTTTATGGAGTAGGAAGGGACTGAGAGAGAGGTTATGTTGAGAGCAGAAGGATTGGAAAAAGATCAACCAAAAATGGGCCAGCATGTTAAGCCATATGTCTCTTCTAAACATTTTTTCTGCTCTTGTTTGATTGTCACAGTGCTTCATAACTATCTGTTGTTTTGTTCTGAAATTTTCAGAGCTGTCTGTTTTTTGTAGTCCGTGCTTCCCAAGAGTCCAAACAAGCAACACAATGCACACGCCATTTTGTGTGGGGTGAATACCTTTGCTATTTTTACAGATATGTAAAATCGCAATAACATTAACACAGCTACAGTAAGCACAGATCCACTGCCACCCTCACAGTAGTTCTGCAATTTTGTATCCACCTCCTCATGCAAATGCTGCAGAGATAAGTCTGGCACGGGTTCAGTTACAACTGCCTTCCTCTATCTGTCAATCTATCCTACTAATAAAAGGAAAAAAGAAGTGGATATGCACTTAAATAGCATATCTCTTCCAATTGTGGTCAAAAGACCCTATTATGAAATACTTTAATCACTCAGAACAGATGTCCTGAGTTTATACACAGCCCTCTGCAGTGTTTCTGACAGCCTTTGACTGATACCAAACCATGCCAGGTTGAAACTTCAGTGGCCAATAACAAAACAGCAGCTTGAGTCCCCAACACCAAAGCTAGCAAAATTAAAGTAAGCCATCTGGTGCTCAAAGGCCTAATTTTTCCACAACTAAAAACATATGAATTTTCTTAATAAATTGTTACCTTACTGAATGGGAGAAAAGGACAACAGGAAGACAAAAGCAATGAGGCAGTAAGGTAGAATGCCTCTCCCAAAATTGTATTATACTTGTTTACAGCCTTCCTCCCAAGCATCCCAGTGTAGCCATCTGTTTTCCCCATCTTCTGTACTATCATTGTTTTCAGCTTCCAATCAAGCAGGTCCCAGGGCTTTGTCACCTGAACAGCAGGATCATAAGGCTTTATGTCAGCTGCTGCTGGCCCTACAGCATTAGCTGTTCATCCCGGTTACAAGCAATACCTGTTCTCCTGGTTGAATCCTACACCCCTGTTTAAAGCTTTGTCTGCTTCCCCATCTCTGTTCTTACTCTTCCTCTGCCAACACTCATAGCCAATCAAGAAAGCCTTGCTTGTAGCTGGTGCTCTTTTCTATCAACACTTCAGCTCCATTGTCTCCCTACCAAGGTCTCTGCAGGCACAGCAATTCCTTTTAGTCCTCATCCCACAGACTAACGCCTGAAATCACTTAGACAAACTTTAAATTATGCCACCACATTACTGTACCTGCTGGATACTGAGAAAATACTGCTCCATATATGTAATCCAGATGTCCAAGAGGGCCAACAGCATCCTGACCTGCATGAGAAATAGTGTAGCTGGCAGGACTATGGAGGTGACTGTTCCCCTGTACTCAGCACTGGTGAGGCCATATTTCAAGTACTGTGTTCACCACAAGGAGGACATGGAGTTGTTGGAGCATGTCCAGGGAAGAGTAGTGAAGCTGGTGAAGGTTCTGGATCACAAGTTTTTGTGAAGAATTTCTTTACTGAGAAGACTGGCATTGGAACAGGCTGCCCAGGGAAGCGGTGGAGTAACCATCCCCAGAGGTGTTAAAAAAAAATATGTGGGCATAGCACTGAGAACATGATTTAGTTGGCATGGTGGTGGTGGGTTTCCAGTTGGACTTCATGATCTTAGAGGTATTTTCCAACCTTAACAATTCTGTAATACTGTGACTGTTTGCCTACCTCTTCCTTTCATGTACAAGTGACATGACTGTGACAGCCCTCAGGTAGGAAGACTGAGGGCCAGATTTACAAGAGTTAGTTATAACAACTGGCAGGATCTCTTTGGTATCTACTAAGTGTACAGAGCACTTTTTTTCTTTCTTTAAATGCTCATGCAGTTACTAATATCTAGTTACAAACTATACATATATATGAGAAATTCTTGCTGCAGAGAAGCCACTGAAGTTTTCAAGTATGTTTCCCCTTTCTTGTAAGTTGTATGAACAACACCAGGGATATTCATTAGCCCCAGCAAACATTTCAGCAGTTTTAAACCTAAAGGTCAGACTGAAAAAAAATCATAAGAAATGCTTCTATGTTCAGTGAAAAGTACAACTAATTCCTTTGCTTTCATCAGTTTATCTTAAAAAGATAGATGTTAGTTGTCTTAGTAAAAGCCAATGACTAAGAAACGTAGCAAAATTGTATCTGTAGGTCAAATAAACAGGTTATGCACCACTGAAAAACACTTCTATATGGAAGCTTTGTCTACAGCACAAATCCTGCCTTCTTTAGATTTAGGTGAATAGTTTCACTTAATGATCTTTTCCAGCCAAGGTAATTCTTTGAGTACATGTGAAGTAGTAGCAAAATTTAAGTCTCTGCAGTTGTGTAGAACTTGAGTTACACCTGGGATTTCCTTCTGTATTTGTATTTCTTTAATCCTGTCTGTTCTCTGAAGCACAGCACAGAGCAAGTCCAGTTTCATGATTCCACTTCACATCTAAGATAAACTTAGAGAGAAGCTGCTCCTTCCCAGCAGCTCTACATCCACTCCTGCATCAGGGAGTCAGCAAGGGTGCATGTCTGGCTCGCACAGTTCTAGCAGAGACCATTTTCTATGAAGAACTCAGCAAATGAGCTGTTAATAATGCACCAGCCTTGCAATTCAGCTGTATTGTCACTGCCAAGCTAACAGGAGTAAAAAGCAATAAATACTGTTTTGACACTGTTAGCAGATGTGACTGACTGCACACTGTTCTCTTGAATAAGTAAGAGTTGCACGTTACATCCTAGGGCTGAACTATAGAGTTTGAAACAGAAGAAGCAGGGACAAAATTATGGACAGGTCATATACAGAAGGAGCATCTGTGAGCCACGTGTACAGGACAAACATCTAGGATTTCTAAGCCCTGTAAGTCAGTATGAGTGGTGTACCTGTGTCTCTGTCTCTACCAAGACATCTGTGAAGAGTCACCAGACATTATGAAGTAGTGTCCTTCCATGCTGCGTGGTTGTAAAGGGTCTGTTCCCATATTCTCTCACTCTTCCTTTTGTTGAATAAATGGCAAAGAACAGTTCATACTGCAGTCCCATCTGCCCCATCACGGTGCACTTTTGTGCAAGAAGAAAATTACAGTGATTCTTTCTGCAAGACTGATGATACTTGCATTTTCCTGCCAAAGTAAGAGTTTTTACAGAAGGGACAAGAGTAGGTGCCAGGAGCAGGGTCTGAATCCAAGGTAAAAGTGGCATCTGGTGTGAAAAGAAGACACAATCCAGAAGTGATATTAGAGGACAATTGACACATGAGCACAAAGAATACTATAAGAGGTACTGAACACTCAGAGATTAAGTACATTTGTTAAAGTGTTCTTCAGCCTTCAACATGTTAAGTGTTAAATGCATTTTAACCTAAAGTAGAAATAAGCATTGTCCCTGTATGGCTAAATTCAAATATATCACACTGGTTTATATACAAAATAGTTCATTAGTGAGACCGGAATCTATCCCTAATTATTACAAAAAGGTATCAGTATCGAAATTCAGTGTTACCTTGGTCTGAGACACATGCAGAGAAATTGACTTAATTCCTACCTGAGCACCCACCCTGGTGCTCTTGCACTTCCGAGGCAAGTACCAAAACTATGCTGGTTTCAGTTTTAGTATTTGAGATAAGCTCTAACTTAACTAACATTTTTTAAATATTTAAAATTGCTTTTTTATAAGTCTACAAAAAATAATTTCCTTGTGATTAATGTTTCCCAGGCTTCATACTTCAGAGCAGTGATAAGGAAGTAGCTGAAAGGAGGATGTCTGGTTTTGCTATAATCCAATAATTTTCAATAGAGCTTGTACACATCTGGCCACAGATAGATTAATGCTGTGTATATAATCAAAGTATTTAAAGAAGACAGAGTAAATATGGTTTCCAGCAGTTAGCCAGAGCTCTCTGGATAACATCTATGTAGACCAGAATTCCCTGTGGACATCAGGACTCACTTATCTTTGCCCCTTATCAAACCTCTCCAGAGTGCAGGGTGGCACATGTGTTCTCAGCTGGGTTTTAGTACGGCAAGATTTTATCCTACAAGAAGCTGCAGTTCATTGGCCTAGAGCACTGTTCTTCCACAAAAATTTTGCTCTGTTTACAAATTCTGGCATTCCTAACTACTACAAGTTGCCACTCCTGGGAAGCCTGGGAATGGTGCTAGGAACACATCTTTTCCTGGTAAATTGTATCCCACCAGCAGGTGGGTTTTTTTCATTTGTTTTTGCTTCTGTTTTTTCCAAGGTGATCACATACTAAGTCTGTCTGACCTACAGAAAATGACAACATCTCTCTTGGAAAATGACTCCTGCCAAAAATAACACTACCAAAAATAAAATTCATAATGCAACATCCTTTTTACTCCTAAAGCTAGCGGATACACCCAACCTTACGTTCAGGGACTTCTGGGTAATAGGGCAGGAGCCTTAGGACAGGAGTTTTTTTCTATAGCTGCTTTAAATAGTCTGGTGATATTTTTAGTTTTACTGTACTCTTATACTGTTTAAAATTGCATTCTTTTAAAATAAGCTCTGCAGTACCAGGTTTCCTGCTGTGGAAGGAAAACCAAGTTAAACTTAACACTCACTATTTGTATAAAACTGATGTTATAAAAATATACCATGCATCCAATTCTTCTCTCATTTGTCAATTGATCAAAGTGTTTCTGATAATTCTTAGCTCTTACCCAAAATAATATGAATTATGAGACTTAATATAGGTCAAAGCAAGAAAACTAAATCATGAATACATAAAGAGAAAGAAGGATTCCTGCAAAAGAATCCCATAATTATTTTGGCCAGTACCAAGCATCAGTAATAGACTTACTGTCTTTCTATAGCACTGTATTTCAGACCCATAGGAAAAGTGATTTTTTTCACCCCTTGATGGAATACACTAGAAGATACTGCAAGCAGATGACAACATATGTCTAGGGATCATGCAACTCTCCATACTTGGAGTCAGGTCCTGGCTCTGTCAGACTTCACATATAGCCTCAGGTAAATATTTCAATCTACCTGCCACGTCTGTTCTGTACGTGTGAAAATGAAAACATAGCTTTACCCAGAGAAATGTCAGTAAGCAATAAACCAGAAGGGATTGTGAGAATGTCAGGTCAGATACTTGTTATAAACAGTAAGCATCATGAAAGTGTTTGGACAGACAGGACACAGACTGAAGTACACAACAGTACAGGAAATTAGTATCTTAAGGGTATTAATGAGATAAACAGTGCAATTAGTTTTTTAGGGCTGACCTTACCTTTTGAAGTCTGAAAAGATCAGTACATTCTGAAGGTTTTTCGTTTCCATTTTTCTTAAGGTAAAAATGTATGCAATACCACAGGAAACAAGGTTGTTTCATGACCTCTCATAATATACCCAAGAATCTTTAAGATTAGAAGAAATGACAGGCACAAGCTACTGAATTGTAATTGGAAAATAAGCATTACGGACTTTCTCAGTTCTCCAGTGGAAGACTCTGTCAGTTAACTGGGTAGTTATGGTTTCACCAGCTTAAGCCCTCTAGATTTATTGCAGTTATCCTAGATATGCCCATCTGTATCAGAGGACAAAAGCAGGGAGTACATAGAAATTCTTCAGAGGTAAGCGAAGAATAGAGCTATTCAGTCCCTGGTTTGGCTTTTTCTGTTGCTTGTTTGTTTTTGTGGGTTTTTTTGTGTGTGTGTTTTGTTTTGTTTTTTTATTTGCTTGTTTGTTTAATTGTAGTAATTGAGCTCTTTCAATTGATATATAGCTGCAAATCTCAAAAAACCTCAGACCTGGATACAAGCAGGAATGTCACTGACTCTGAAAGCTTCTGAAGAGGTTTTATATTGGACAATGTGGACAAATAGTACAACCTCACTATGGTTAATAAGTTAAATAAAGGTGTAATTTTATTTTCTTCTGTTGGATGTGTGATTACCAGACAACCAGTAGGAATCCTTCAAAAGCAAAACTGCTTATGGTAAAGAAACATACCAGTGTAGCAGAGCCTTTATTCGTTTTGCACTTCGGTATTTTTTTGATTTCTTGTTAGTAATGATGCAAATACTTCTTCTGCTCAGTGGTTATTTGTGATTATCATCCATATGGAAAATACATCCAGAGAGGATCAGACCAAAGGCCAGCTATCCACCTATCTGCTTTCTGGCTGTTGTCAGGAGCACATAGATGAAAAAACCCCAGATCAAACAGGGTAAACATCACATGTAGTGCAGATCATTGCACTTCAAGACCCGGTGTTGCAGTTTCACAGATCATTTATGTTTGTATAAGAATGCTGAAGTCTCTACAGAAGTGTGCTTATTCCCCTTCAATCCAGTCTCTAAGTATGTGCATGGCCATGGGTGTTGTTAGAATTCCCTTCTTCCTTGAGACATTTTTCTGATGTTTCCTGGAGAACATAAGATTACCAGGGCCCTACCCAAGAGTGCTCTCCTAATACTCTTTTGTGTACAAAAGCATACAGAAGAAAGCTTCTGAAGAGAATATCCAAAAACCATATCAGATACTTCTTTCTTTCCACTGTCAAATTCCTTTCTCTGGGACAGGATCCTATAAAATTTGAACAGGGAACACTTTGCTGTAAATATTTAGTAGAACCAAACTGCCCTGACTCATTTGGATTATGGGAATTTCTGGTACCCATCACAAAACATGAGTGGAACAGGGCACAGTAGTTGAGCTATTTCTAGGAGACAGGGGGTGAGAAAGGAGGAAAACCCTGTCAGTATAATCCTCCTCAGTTTAATACAGCACATTCTGAACAGAAACATAACTTTTTCATATAGCAACTTACTTTTCAGTTTGCTTGTGTGTACATAGATAAAAAACTTTTTTTGGTTTAGGATGTTACAGAATACATCTACAGATATCTAAAATACTTGAAATGTAGTTTGCTGCACAGGAATAATATTATGTACATGTTCTTACTAAACAGCCATTCTCTAATCCATTGTGGTCATTATTACCCAATCTGCTATGTCTCATAATACTTTACTAATCAGAAAGTGTCCTATTTTATGATTAATCCACAGGAGCTATTTGGAAGTGTTTTCTCTGAAGTAAATTTTTTCCAATCCTTTGTCAAAATGTTTTTTTAAAGTATATGTAATTAAAGTATATAAATAGTATTTAAATATTATATAAATATATAGTATCATATTATAAAAAGTATTAAATATTAAGTATATACATAAGTACTTATAGTATATTAAAGATGTGGAATTGAACAAATTTCACATTCAGGATTAGCTTTTACAAGGCTACCTTTGCAATAGGCTTGTTTTAGGTTATAATGTACATTTTGGATTATGCAGATTACTTCAACACTTGTTTCACAATCCTTAATCCACCATGAAGAGATGTGCTAATAAAGAAGAAAACTTGGAAGCATTTCTTTGTATTTAAACAATTT
This sequence comes from Heliangelus exortis, assembly GCF_036169615.1. Classification (NCBI taxonomy): domain Eukaryota; kingdom Metazoa; phylum Chordata; class Aves; order Apodiformes; family Trochilidae; genus Heliangelus; species Heliangelus exortis. The sequence goes on along the minus strand of NC_092423.1, from coordinate 53,303,224 downwards.
GAAAACTTTGTTTGTCCTAGAGAAAATATCTAAGTTTGGAATAGGATCAATGTCCAATGGCTTAATTTTTATTTATAGAAAGCTTTTTTTTTTTTTTTTTACTGTAGGGAAATAGCCAGGCCAGAAGTACTACATCTAAACATATGCTGCTAAAGTAAAATATTAGAAAATTGACATTTTATTGCTTATGGCTATTTTCCTGATTATTGATCCTGTTTTCTTTACATTATTACCCTAATTATCTCACATCATGGCTACAGCTCAAATTTCAGTCTGTTTCAATAGGTCTGAGTTCCCTGTCTTGACATATCCTGGCAAATTCCAGATCACCGTGGAGGATGCCACTCTCATATCCTACTTGCATAAACACACAACTCTTGCACTTGAGTGGTTATAGAAAACTCAAATTGAAGCACGGTAGCAGTTGCTCTCTTCGTAAAATGAACTGTCCTTGAGATACGGCCAACATGCCGAGTCAGTGACAGTAGGATAGCTGAGGAAATAGATGTGTTATAATGAGAACAGGATGCAGCTGTCCAAAGTTCAGAGCAACCCTTTGCCAAAGAAAAGCATAATTTTTGTAGCAATCCGTGTTATTACTCACCGAAGAACCAATCAATTCACCTCAACAAGGAAAGGTTATTTAGAAAGGAAAACTGTGTTCATTGTCATGGGAAAAGACTTTGGCAACAGTCGTTCAGGCTGTGTGATCAAGTGTTCAGGTGATCCTATTCATTGCTTCGAAAGTCACTGTACTTTTTTAGCAACCTTATGTAGTGGTCAAGAAGCAGTCTGTCAAAAGCTAAAGTACACTGTGAAATACTACTGAAGGGTATAGTCACTGAACTGACTCAGCAGTGCTACATGCTTCTATGTGCACTACAGAATTTCCTCTAATATTTTAGTGGCTTAAATGAGTTTATCATGAAAAACTGAATGAGTGTGACTGACACTCAATTTGAGCAAAACAACAGCTTTGATATGGTCCTGCCTCTATTCTGTTTCCCTTCTGAGCATTCCCCCTGCAGATCCATTCTCAGAGCACACATTTTGATTGTCCCAAGTGGACATTTCATAGTTGTACTGTAGGAAAAAATACAACATGAAAATGAGAGATTAGAAGAGTTTTGGGATGCCAAAAAGAGTTTGGCAACTTGGGTGGAAAATGGGATGGTCTATTAGCACTAAAAGGTATCATCCTTCCAAATATTGCATGCAAGTGAGATGGAGAGCCAAAAGCAGAAACTGGTTGCTCAAAACCAGTCCAGGAACCCCACACAGGAAATACATATTAGTCTGTACTTAAATATAAGAATATTTTAAATAGCCTTGAGTTTTTTGAGGAGCAACTTAAAAGCAAATTGTACTTAGGTGCACATAAGCAATAGAAAGTAGAGCCCATATAACTAAAGGGTGCAGTACACTCTGCTTATGTTTTTCTGACCCTGTCATACTTAAAGGCTTGTCCAGATACACAACAGCCAGATATTTGGCTGTCTAGGGACAGGAACAGTATATCCCATCAATAGCTACCTATGCTTTAAATTCTGTTCATATTTTAGGAACACAGGTAAGGTGAGAATGTATGGTGGAACACTGAAGCTGCAAGTGTCACTATTGACAACAAGCTCCCTGTTAAGGGACTTGGAATTTATGTGCCTGTCATAATTTACTTTATATTTACATGTGTGTCACATAAGTATAAACATGGCAGAAGTAAAACCTTGAATCACAGAGCTTCCAAACTGTAATGACTTCTACAAGGAACCAGCAATTCAGTGAGCTTGCCTGAAAACACTTGACATTGCTATTTTTTCCTTAAAAACTGCAATTTTTGCAAGAATGGCTTCTATTTACACACATTGAAAAACCCTGCAACTGCTTTCCCTTTAGCTTTGTCTCTGCCCACTTCTGCAACATCCTTTTCTTCCCTTGGCTACTTTAAAGTATATTCTCTACAGAGGTCTGTTCTAGAATTCCACCTTAGTGAAGATGGAATAATGAAAAAGCTTAGAACTTTCCCTCCTCAAGGTGTTAGACCAGTTGGAGTATGTTATCTTCACAGGAGTCTCAGAATCAGGAAAAGAAAAGAGCAAGAAGAGTATTACAAAAACAACAAAAAAGGAAAATCTTTTTTCCTTACACAATTTTCTTGAATTTATCCCTTAGTTAGTAGATAACCCTCAGAGGGATTCAACCAAAAGTCTTTGTCACAAATTTGTCAGCTTGCAATGAGGTAAGTAGGTCTCAATAGGAACAAGCAAATAAGGAAATAGCCTACTAACACAATTGTACAATTTAATGGTATTATCTGTTGGTCATTAGACTACCATTTCAGGATGTGAGTTAGAGGTAAGGAAGAATAAAGATGCTTGGGAAGACCTGCTATTATCACCCTGTCAGCTAATCATTTGGTGATTAACTTAGACTTTAAGAAAACAGTGAACCACACCAGGAATCTGTTTTCCTGCCAGAATAGCATTAGAATAATACATAGGCAAGTGTCTTGATCTCTGCATAACACCCAAGTCTGACAACAGGAAGCAATCTCTCCCCAGCATCTTGTTCTGACATATAAGTGGTTAGAAAAAAAAAAAAAAAAAAAAAAAAAAGAAAATTTCTTCTGCATCAGCATGGGGCAGATGGCATTGTGATACTCTTCTTCTATACCTCCAGCACTTTTGCTCTCACAAAATTTATGGCCCAGAAATCCTCTAGGTCCAAAACTTTCCCATTGTTGCTTTGACAAAAAAAAGTGCAAATGTTCAGATTTTAACATTTCAGTAGCTATTTAGGGCCAAGTGAATGTTTTTATACAGATGTGCCAGTTCGTGGAAGTGTATTCCAGATGGGTAAGTTGGAAAAGAAATTGAGAATAGTGTGCTAGCCAGCCCACAGAGCCTTAAGATAATGAATAGCTGTGCAGTGAGGGCAAACAACAGTAGTGGGAAGTTTGGTTAACAACACAGACAGCTTAACTATCCTTCCTGTAAGTGGCTGTGCTGATGCTCATACTGTAGACAAGGCCATACAGAAAGTTGACAGAAAAATTGGCACAAGAGCCCAGAAGAAGCCCCAGTTAGAAGCCTATTTCTCTCATTCTTCCAAGAGATTTCATTTTCCACAGGTAGCATTTTAAGTCAGGCATCTGAAAAGTTTAAAAAATACTGACTATTCTTTTCAAGATAAATGCCATACATATGTTTCTTCATTTCCTCTTCTTTCAGCACATTCTTTCTCTGTGTCAAAACTTTGAGATCTGTTGTTTTTTTCTGACTTGCAATGTAGTCTTCTGAGACATCATAAAATCATTGAAATCAAAACAAATCCTGTACCAATTTAGTGGGCTAAATCCCTCATAGACATCAGTGGCAGTGCTGCTGTTAAGGTGAGTGGGATTTAGTCCAGTAGATGCACTGAAAAACAAGCACTGCTACAGCGGCTGGGACTTGAAAATACCATAGGAATTGGAATATAGGGAAAAAACCCCAAACTATTTCAGGATTGCATTTGGTTTTCAGGTTATAATTAATAGGGAAGCCTCTTTATGAATTTTTAAGATGTCCTAACTACTACTCACAGGAAATTATTACAATTCTTTAACTCCGCTAGTGAAGGATGTGTACCACGTGCTCCCACCAGTATTTGTCAGTTTGCTGTCCCACTATGTTGCCCAAGGCATAACACAATTTTTTCCCCTTCTGTTGCTTCATTTAATGAAAATGAAGCATAGTACCAGGCATAGTACTGACAGGTAACAATAGTGGCTCATAAGACTACTTTGTAATACATTTGTCATAACCTATAACCATTCAGCTTTTTTTGTCAGAAAATTATACAGACAGCCAAATTTAAAACCTTTAGTTGCTTTTGTGATTATCAGCTTGACAAAATCCCAAGATGTATTTTTAAGCCATTTTGCTCCAATCTCCCTTCCTGTCATCCCCAAAGTCTTAATCTCAGCTTTTTCAACCTTTATCTTAAGTCTTCAGGAGACAAACCCAGAATTTGCTTTTCTCTGATCCGTCCCTCTTTAAAAGCAGATGAGCATACTTGAAAGTACAGTCTACATGTTTGGCTTTAGAGAGTTTGGGGACAGTGACAGAGAGAGCCCCACATCCAGTACTTCATATGCAAACTAAACATCTGAAGATGTCAGTTTTGAAAACCCACAATATGTGGAGTATTTGTGTGGGGAAGAGAACATAGGTTTGGATTCCCCCGCTCAGATTTTCCCTTCCTGAATTCTGGCAGGGTACTGGGAACTTCCTCCACCTCAGCTCCCAGCCAGAAACTGTCAAGGCATTTCAAAGAACCTTTGCATCAGTATGGTATGTCCAGGTGGTTCGGAGCACAGGGAGAGCAGATACCAGTCTGTCTGCACGGGGCTAAGCAGATGGATTGTCCTATAGCATAGTCTAGTTTAAGCTTAAACTTCATTCAGATATGAGTAGAGTATTTGGGGCAGAAGGTTGTTAAGGATGTTTAGAAGCTTTTCCCTTTTGAGAAAAGGCTGAGAGATCTGGATCTGTTTAGCCTGGAGAGGGGAAGACTGAAAGAGGGCCTTGTAAGTGCTTATAAATATCAAGAGGGCCAGTGTCAAGAGGATGGGCTCAGATTCTTTTCAGTGGTGGACAAGGACAGGATAAGGAGCAAGGGTGCAAACTGGAACACAGGAAGTTCCATCTGAATATTAGAATAAACTTTAAGGGTGACAGAGCACCATACCAGGCTGCCCAGACAGGTTGTGGAGTCTCCTTCTCTGGAGATATTTAAAACCTGACTCGACATGATCTTGTGCAGCCTGCTTAGGTGAGCCTGCTTTAGCAGTGGGGTTGGACAAGACATTCTCCAGAGATCCCTTCCAACCCCTACCATTCTGTGATTCTATGATAGTCATGGCACTGGCTGATATATAAAAACAGGAGGTAAGTTTTGCCTATACCTCAAAGCTGCCTCTCTTCCAGATTTGGACAACAGTGTCTAGTATGCTTGCCTTATTTTCTTCCAGATTCTTTCATAATATACAAAAACCACATAAAATCCCACCCATATCAGGAGGCACCATAAATACTATAACAATGCTTCGAGTCCATCCTTCCATCCTTCTGGAAATTCTGAAGTATATTGCAGAAGCTAAAAATATTTTTAATAAAAATAATTCATGTCAGTCTTACTCGTGGGATACACAAGAACATAATGCATAATTACAGGATAGAGCTGAAACAGACACAAGAGATAGCTAGGTTATATGTAGCAGCTCTTCTAGATACAAGGTTGAAAGAAAAGTACTATTTGTGAGTCAGACCCTCCTTCTCAAAGTCTTGTAAGAGGAGGATTCCTTGGAAGCCAAAATTTCTACAGTCCTAGCACTTAATTTCTGATCTGTTTATTCCATCAGCAGAAATGTGTTGAGGATTCAACGGTCTTAAATCCATTTGCCTGTACTATCCCAAAATGAGCTAGTGCAAACAAAAGTCTGGGTGAAAAGGAGCATGGGTTACTTCAGTCAGTGATATCTTGAAGCACAGAGGGCTTCTACCACCACATTTAGAGTGGAGAAAGCCTCAGGTCATTGACACTCACATATTCATGAAATGCCACCGCTCACCCCCAGCAGTAACACATTAGACACTAAGCTTTTCTGCACAGCTCCTCTGAACTGAGGAGCATGGAAAACAAACTATACTTTCCACTGTGGAAAGGCTCCCTCTAAATCATGATTTTAAAAAAAACCAAAACAACGTGCACTGCTTTCTTGGAAACAGAGATGGTATTGGGGTCTCCACACAACTTCATTATATGAAGAACTGATAGAGACCTGAATGGGTAAGAGCTTTCAAAGCTCTGGAGGTGGAGCTCTGCCTCAACAGTTCTGGATGCAGCCTTAACACTAAAAGGTCTACCACTCCCTACAGCATTTCAAGTGAATTTTGCCTATTCCCTGCCTACAGAAGGTATACCAACGTGAAAGAGCCACAAGTAATCTATATTGACAAGAGCTGCTGTGACAAGTCACAAGTTCTTATCACACCTTTGAGCCACACTAGTAGCTCCAGTTTTCATAGTGGTAGCCTGCACCTCTGCAGTCCTAGCTACCTTTCAGAAATGTTTCCTGTCCCTCTTTGAAAAGGTTATTACTTAAGAAATTATCTCTGAAAACATCCTCATTGTCATCTACATGAGTAAGGTGCAAAATTACTGAAAGAGGTGCTACCCTCCCCCTGGATATGTCTATACTTACACACTGAGAAGAAATTGCACGTTGAAACAGCACCGAAACAACATGTGGGGCTCGAATCTTTTGGTCTATTCCTGTGGAAAGTCTGCTTCAGCTTCTTGATGAATGTGGCATCACTTGATTTTATTTGATGTAACTGACACTCCATTGTTTTTGAATGGCACTAGCTAGCTGAATAGCAGTATCTTGTCACTGTAACAATTTAGGCTTGGTTTTTGTTTACTTTAAAAACCTCAGTCCTATCAGATCATTATACACTAAGCCAGATCTCAGCTTTTCAACTATCAGTAGTGCTTTTGAATCTCAAAGTGACTCTATGGGAGTCACTTTGAAGGATCCCTTCTAGCCAGACAGGAAAACATTCAACACTGAATACATAATACAGAAGCATTAAAAAAACCTTCTGGAAATGGAATTCATCTGAAAGAGCCACTTATAATCTTAACTTGCTGGTATCTCATTTGATTTACTTCTTTAGACAACTTTCATTCTTATTTCTCAGTTTTACTTCTATATATTTCTAATAGCTTTGGAATCCTACTTCATTGCCTGCAATAAATCTTGCAGATCTCTGCGAATATACTGCTGGTAATAAAATCATTCACTTACTTAACCACATGGAAAGGTGGGATTAGACAGTTCCTTCTGTGGCATCACACACACACAGCTTAGGTGGAAAAGTGTAGTTTAGAGAATGAATTTATATTGTCACCTCCATTAGCCTGGCACTATCCTGCATTACCTGTGGCAGGTTTGTAGCAGCTAAGCACCAGCCCAGTGAATCTCAACAAAACATTTAGTTACCCTGAGACAGATTCATACAGCTAGATCTCACCACTCATTGAAAACAAGTAGCAGCACTGTAGGGTTGTGTTTAATAAGCGGACAAATGCCAGGCTAGGGAAGCACATTAGTTTGACTACCACTCTGCCAAATATTACTGCAATTCTTGTTTTCCTCTACAGCACAAGGTTTCATTGCTGCCAATACCAGAGGAGAACCAAAACATTTCAAAAGCAGGAGGTAAGTAAGGCAAGAAAAACAGAATATTCACTCAGAAAACCACCATGATATTCTGTGCATGTTGGGCCAGCTCTGCAAATGGGTCTTTAATGAAATTAATGGTCAATATTAGCCAAGGATCTGTCCTCTTTTGGTTTAAGTAGAAGGATATCAAGGAAGGTGATTTCTTATTGGATGCAGACTGTGGATACATGATCTGCACATGCAGCATTAGGGAATGAGGATCATGATCCATTTTTCAAGACCAATTAAATGCATTAAAAGTCACATTTGACAAATCAGTTGTTCAGGAAATGGTTTTGGCAGAAGAATATTTAAGAGAAATATATATATCTCATTTAAACATGAAGGGGTTTGGATTGCATCCTTTCCCTGAAGTAGTTTATACTGCATCTTTAAATGAGTGGTCCACTGCAGCAGCTTCCACTGGCAGAAGCTGTCCTACATGACTGACTTTACCCAGTCACACTGGCAGCACATGTGTGGTGTTAGGATCCTGAGGACAATCACAGAGGCTCAAACAAGATCCATCTGTATCCTAATTTTTCAGCAGTGGCAGATATTCTGGCAGGGCCAGAGATGGCCTCTTTAGACCTCAAAGCAAGGTATCTTTCACTGCTCCCTTGTGCCCTGATGGTCACTTTTACCTCTCCAGCCCTCTTCCCTTCATGGTGCTACCTTCCCCCACTTTTTACTTCATCCAACAGCATATTTCTTTTCACTGGAACTTAGCAAGGACAGTATACAGAGCTGTTCCATTCCATCACTTGCCTCTTAAGAATCTCTCTTGGGGAAAAATTAAAAGAAAACACATCAAATACACACTAACCCTTTTTTGAAAGGTGCTGCTCTCACGGCAGCCTGCTGCCATTGCACACATGTTTTTTTCCCCCCTCCTGAAATGCGTCATCCCAGAGGCATTACAGCCATTGCTGATGGGCTTACCCTTAGCCAGCAGCAATTCCACCTTGGAGCTGGCTGGCGTTGGGACTATCATACATGGAGGAAGCTTCTAGGAGCTTCTCACAGAAGCCACTCCTGTAGCCCCCCTGCTACAAAAAACTTGCCACACCAACCCAGTATGGCTGCATGCCACCTGCTCTTAACTTTCCATTACCTCCTAGGCTGTTGCATCAGTTTGTTCAGTCAGGTCCTCTGGGCAGTATCTGTTCCCCCAGGATCAGGGTCATACTTCAAGACTGCTGTATATTGATGTTCAGTAGCTCACAGCTCACCGTGGTGGCTATCACAAGCTCCTCCTTGCACCACAACCTTCCCAGTGGCAGACATGCCAGGTCCCATTGAAAGGCTTTAAAATACGCTACAGTATTTTGGGACTCCCCTGGTCTACTTGTCTTAGGTGGACAAAAAGAATAAGATCTTGTTGGAAGCCCTAGGAACTGTTCCTCCTTACTCATTCTGCTTGTTACAAAGTCTTCAAGCCTTTCTTCTTTGAGTTCCATGCACTGTATATGCGCTGCCAACACAATAATGCCAATACTTTGTTTTGCCATCAGAATGGCAAGGCTGATAAGAAATTTGAGAAAAATTGCCTCTTTGCCCATCTAACACATCTTCCTTTCCAGCCCAGAGCATTCCCAAGACCAGTGTTTAATCCCAGGCCAGAGGGAAACAATATTGTGCCTAATTATCAGGCAGTAAGTCCAAGACAGACAACCTCCTGCTGTTCATCTTTCTGCCCAACATGCAAACAGGAGGTGGCAATCTGCCCATCTCACACAGGCAGTGAACCTCAGTCTGCCACTTTAACTCACCATCCAGTCTACCAGGTTAGTAAAACCCTTTGTGTTGAAGAGGAGGAAAGGATATTCCTTTTCCTTTTTAAAGGGAAATGAATTAAAGATCAAGGTTATATCCTCTGGGTTTTTTCTTCTATGAAAAACCACATTATGTTTCATCAAATAGACTGAAAAAGAACTTATAAAATAATGACCAAAGCCTTCCATTTGTCCTAACAGTGGGTGCAGAACAAATGTGCAGACTGCTGCCCTATTTACTTAGCAGCATGAGGCCAGGTTGATAACAGGAAGAAGTGGGAGAGACATTTGTGTAGCTTGTTGCATTTTGTTTCAAAAGTTATTCAGAAAGTTTAACCAGATAAAGGGATCACAGAAAATTACTGGGGATTATTGCCTATTTAAATAAAGGAGAAGATCAAAGTATTTCCAAATGAAATATTCACCAATACTGTCAAGGTCCAAGAATTATGAATTCTGAAAATTCAGATAACAAGTTATCCATGCACATGAATTTTAAGACTAGCTCTTAACTGCAAGTGTAACAGGCATAAGGGATGGCCAGAAATCTTTAAGACTAAGAGTCGGGCCTTGGAACACCGTATAAACTTTTAAAGTATCTAAAGGAACAACAACAAAAAAATGGAGCAAAGTTATTTAGGTACACGAAGACCTAGAGGAATTTGAGATCTTCCTATTTAAAGCTTATCTTTCTGTCCATGTAGCAGCCTCCCATGGTCCAGCAGAGGTGGATGTGTTTAAGAGTGCCAGCAGCCTCACAGTCTCCCTCATGCCCCCAGAGCCTATGTGAGTAGATGGCAGGCAGCTCATGAGATACTAAGAAAATAGCTTGCTCTAAAAGTAGCTTCTAAACCTCCTCACATGTTGACTTTAAGGAGAATTAAGATCTATTTTACAAATCTACCAAATGCAACTCTTACATATCATGTATTTCAAAGATGAAAACTGTTTACTGCTGTCTTTCAGCCCAACACATTGTCTCAGATCCAAGTTTTCCACATTTCTGTGGAATTCCATAGGCATTTAAGTCTAGGAAAGACTAGTCCTGCCCCAAACCACACAGTTTGTGCCCATGCTGACTCACCCCACCTCCCCATTCTGGACTTGAAGCAGCAGATAAGAACTTGTTTGGACAATTGATATCTGCCTTCCCAATTCTTACAGTGTTCTAAGTCTAAATATTTGCAGTTTTTCTTAAAGCTACAGCTCCTACTATGAAAATATCAGGTTCCTGTTTTATTTTAGAAATTTTTTTTTCCATTATTTGCAAGACAGAGGGCAAGACAATCTGAATGAATGGTTTATGGTCTGAAAACTGAAATAAAAAAGAAAAAACATATGTGGACTTTTAAACTCAAAAATTTTGAGGCTGACTCAGTTTTCACAAATACTTGATTTAGCAGTGAAATAGAAGTTATTATCAAAGTACTATCTGAAATGAAGATACTAGTGCAAACCTTTTGGTGTTTAATTAAATCTCCTGGAAGCAGGAATTTCCCTGGGATTTCCTAATCTCTGTATCCTTGCTGGACAGAAAAAGAGCAGGTGCATTTCACAGCCTACTCAAAAAACACTCAATCTACTTCCAGATTGTTCCCTGCAAGAAACAACTGAGACTTCCTGCCCCAAATCAGCCCTTGAATTACCCACAGAGGATATCCCTGGATTTCAAGGACACTGGGGTCCCCTCTATACCAACACTATGTGCCCTCTCCCATCCCCATGCCTTTAGGTGTTGGTGCAACAACTTCACTGGCAGAATTAGTCTTCACTGGAGCTGTGCAGGCTTCTCAAGTGAGCAAGGATAACCCACAAGAAAGAGCTTAGCCTGAAGCAGCTCCTCTGAAACCAGTCGGTAACACTGGTTAATACAGCTGAGAAATAAAGCCCCAGCTTCAAACTTTGTACATGAGTTATACCAGTAAGTTTAACTCTGATAAATTACTGCTCCACAAGCAGGGATTTAGCACATCTGATCTGAAAGGGTACCTCTGACTGCTGATATAATTGCTTCAGAGAAAAATTATACTTAAAAAGCTCTGAGTCTGAAATAAGATAGGAGAATCTGAGTCAGAGCTGGTTTTTACTATTGAACTCTGCTTGGGCACAGATTTAGTTGTGCAAGTATTTAGGCAAAGTAATTCAGCTACAGCATCTGTGTGCCTTTCACTTACATCAAATAGGTATTCATGAGGAATGCTTCCTGAGGAGCAGTATTCTTCTTCTAAGCAGATTCATCATTTTTGAAGCAGAAAACCAAGAACAGTTAAGCTGAAATAGTCCAAGTGCTTTCATAGGAATTACGAGACTACTGCAATGTACAAGTAGGGAAATATTAGTTTATTTTTTGAGGCTCCTGCAATAAGAAGCTCTCAAAACAGAAGAGAAAGTATCCAACAAGTGACATCTATAGAGGAGTGACCTTCTGGGGTCAGAGGCTCTATCCCAACACTTCCAAATAACATTACATTCAAGTTACATAGGGATACATTGCATCCATAAGCATCTGCACATTCCTGATCATCATACTCAAGAGGGAAGGCATTTCCCTTCCCAAAGCTTAAAGCATATTGGATTATTCTTCAAATTGAAGAAATATTTCCAGGTCCCTCCTTCAAACGCACTTCTGTCAAATTTCTTTCATCTTGGTCAAGTACATTCTGAGGCATAGAGGAGAAAACCAGATCTGATGCTTTAGAGTATTCAGTTATTAGAAACAAAGAAAGCCAGAATTATGTGGGGTGACAGCCAAGGTTTTTCTCAGCAAGTCAAAAGAGAAACTGATGCAACAGGAAAGTTCTAGGTTTCCAAAAAAAAAAAAAAAAAAAAAAAAAAAAAAAAAAAAAAACAACCACCAAAAACCAAAAAAACCCACCAAAACCAAAAAAACCTACACAAAAAACAAAACAAAAAAAAAAACCAACCCGAACAAAACTAAAACCAACAACCAACCACAACCCTGAGTATATTTAGCCTTTATCCACCCAGTGCAAGTACTGAAGAGAGATTGATGCTAAGGATCTCCCCCACCCCATTTTTGATCCTATCGTGTCTGGTTTCTACATGCCCTCTTCAATTTAGTTTTTATACAGTTGGTATTTATACAGTTGCTATTATCAGCTCTACTGGGTATAAAGCTAAGCATATTCATATGTCTCTGAAGCTGGCATCTTAGTGATCGTAGGAGTTGTAGCAAAGTGTAGATTTTGAAGCACACATGCTTTTAAAATAGTCAAGTTCTCTCCTCCCTGCCCTTCATTTTTTCCCTAGATTTCACAATAAGGTAGATGTTGGCTGCTTAGTGTTTTTCTTTGAAACCCAAGAAATCATGCAATCCCCCTTAGTAATTATATTCTAAAATCATCTTAAGAGCAAACAGGTTGTAATCTAAGTTACAATATCTTTTCCTATTGTACTATCACTTAAATTGTGATTTGTGTGGCTAAAACATCTCTTCAAATAGAATGTATCTATTTTCTCTCTTGCAGGTAGATATGCAACACTCCTTGTTAAGAGACAACTCAAATTAACAAGTTCAGAGAAACCCTGAGTCAGGCTCTCTCTCTTCCTCTTCTGCATGGTATAGATGTGCTGATTCACACTGAGTCAAGGACCTCTCCCATGCTAACACTCTGCTTCATCCGTTCCCCCCTTTGTCCTTCTAACTTTAAAGACTATGTTTTGGGTAGCTCTAAATTTGCATCAAAGTTCTGGGCCAGCCAGCATGAAGTAGAACAGTAACCCTGTTTAGGATCATTGTCCTGTGGAAAGAAATCACCCAGAAAATCTTACAAGAGATACTGAAGTGAAAATCAGGACACTTCACTACAGAACGAAGCTTAGAAAACCTGTTACTGTGTTTGAAGACAGGTATCCAGAGAGAAATGATAAACCATGTTATATTAGCTACCTGAACCACGCAGGAGTTCTGTGCCAGAAAATATTTTCACTTCCCTGTCAGAGTGCTATTTGATCCAAGACCTAGCCTCGGGCTACTCTTATTAGAAATCAAGCCCCAACTGAACACAGAAACAGCCATGGTTGACACCTCCAGATACCACTAACACAAAGCTTTCCCACCTACTCTGGCCTCTAGCACTGTCTGTAATTCATTTAGATACTTCTATTGTTTGTGCAAAAGTGTTAAAGATAAAACAAAGACACCCATTAGGATAGCTATTGTCTGCTCAGGCAGTAAACAAAGCATTTATTGAACATGAATGAAACTTCTACTTGATACTTGGTTGTTAAAGAAAGCCATAGGAAGTCATACTCCAGCTCCAGACTAGTGGGAGTACAATTTTTCCTTTGGAATGTGGGTTTTAATATGATTCAGAAAGTAATAAGCTGCTTTAGTTAAAACCTAAAGCCTATTCTAGAATAGAGAACTGTCATAGCAGTCACAACACTTCAGGGAGGAAAGAATGCATGATGTGAGCATCCCTAGCTTGTTCCCCAGGTACCCAGCCCTCTCAGCTGGAAGACAGGGAGCAGAACAAAGCCCTCATAATCCATCAGGAAATGTTTAGTGACCTGCTGCACCACTCAGACATGCACAAGTCCATGGGGTTTGATGAGATCAACTTAAGGGTACTGGGGGAGCTGGCAGACATGCTCACCAAGACACTTTCCACAGTCTGTCAGCAGTCTTGACTAACTGGGGAGGTCAGTAAGTGTGACAACCATCTACAAGAAGGGCCAGAAGAAGGATCTGGGGAACTACAGGTCTATCAGCCTGAGCTCAACACCAGGGACAGTTATGAAGCAGATCAGCTTGAGGGCCATCAGGCAGCATGTAGAGGAAAACCAAGTGATCAGGCCAAGTCAGCATGGGTTTATGAAAGGCAGGTCTTGTGTGGCTAATCTGATCTCCTATGATAAGGTCACCTACTTAGTAGATGAGGAAAAGGCTGTTGATATTGTCTACCTAGACTTTAGTAAAGCCTTTGACACAGTTTCCCACAGCATTTTCTTGGAGAAAAACTTGCTGCTCATGGCTTGAATATATGTATGCTTTACTGGGTAATAAAATGGCTGGATGGCCAGGTCCAGAGAATTGTGGTGAATGGAGAAAATCCAGATGGCAGGTGGTCACAAGCAATGTTCTTCAGGTCCCCATACTGGGTCCAGTCCTGTTTAATTCTGACAAGGGGATCAAGTGCCTCCTGTGTGGCTTTGCAGATGACACTAAGTTGAATGGGAGTATTCATTTCCCTGAGGGTAGGAAACCTCTACAGAGGGATCTGGACAGGCTGGATCAATGGGCCAAGGTCAGTTGTATGAGGTTTAATAAGGCCAGGTGCCAAGTCCTGCACTTAGGTCACAACAGCCCCATGCAATGCTACAGGCTTGAGGAAGAGTGGCTGAAAAGCTTCCCAGCAGAAAGGGACCTGTGAGTCTTCATCACTCGTCAGCTGAATGAGTCAGCAGTGTACCCAGGTGGCAAAAGCAGCCAATATCATCCTGAGAAACTGTGGCCAGCAGGACTGGACAAGTGACCATCCTCCTGTACACAGCATTAGTGAGGCCACACCTCAAATACTGTGCTCAGTTTGGGGCCCCTTACTCCAGGAAGGGCAATGAGGTGCTGGAGCATGTTCAGTGAAGGGCTGGTGAAGGATCAGGAGAACAACTCTTACAGGAAGTATCTGAGAAAACTGGGGTTGTTTACCATGGAGAAAAGGAGGGTCAGAGGAGACCTTTATTGCTCTCTAAAACTACCTAAAAGAAACTGTAGCAAGTCTCTTCTCCCAAGGAAGAAGTGACCTCAAGGAACAACACCTCAGGTTGTCCCAGGGAGGTTTAGTTTGGATATTATGAAATATTTCTTCCCTGAAAAGGTTGTCAGACACTAGAACAGGCTACCCAGGGAAGTAGTAGAGTCACCATCCCTGAAGGTATTTAAAAGCCATGTAGATGGGCTTAGGGAGACAGTTCAGTGGTAGACATGACAGTGTGCTGGCTTCATGGTTGGACTTGATGATGTTAAAAGTCTTTTCCAACCAAAATTATTCTACAATTCTATCCTTTAAATACTGGCAGCAGGGTACTTGAAGACTACCAACTTCAAGTACGAGATACATAATTTTGTCTTTCTCTTCCTACATAGCCTGGCTCAGGTATTACTTACATAATGTTAAGAAATGCTTCACTGGGATTTACTCAGAGGAATGATTGTCTCTTTGTCTATGAGATTTGGTGTTACTGGAATACGTAGGCCTACAGCCATTCATGTGGGCTAGATAAAATTCAGAAAAAAACAGTACTCCATCTCATATACCATTCTGTCTAAATCAGATGTATTTTTAACAAGCGTGAAGTGCTTTGACAAATCCAAATGTGTTCTTTGTTTCCTTATTTGACAGTACTAATGAGGTAATTCTCTATCAATACCATATTGTAGCACCATTTGCTAGGAAAGTCTCAAGGGGTCTAAGGTAGAAGGGATAGATGCTGAGTGCCCCCCCAAAAAAAAACAAACAACTGATCCTCTACTTTGTGGTAGGTATGGCAGAAGGCAAAAGAATATCCTGTTCAGTAGGATACCTCTGCACTGTAGATGGATAAGTCTGCATTGGGAGATCTAGCAGGCACATTAAAATGCCAAACTTAATCAGATCAATGAAACTGACACAAGGTCCATGACCTCTGCTCTCCACAGCAAGCAGTGCAGACAGGCAAATCAAGAGTGCATTTAATGGCCACAAATCCACCAGAACACATCAGGGGCCCAACAAGGGAAATACAACATGAAAAACAAAGCTTGAAACTAGAAGGGATGTTGAAACTGTTCTTCCCTAGAAAGTAGCAAAACAATTTAAAGCATTAAGAATCACAGAAAGCTACAGTGAAGAAATATTATAGCACAGCCAGTTTCCACTTCAGCATTTATCACCTGTAAAGTGTACAAAACCCAAGCATTACCAAAATAGACAACAGAACCTAGAGCAAAACCAATAAACTTGTCTAAAGGGAGACCTTTGAAACAACAACTTTCCTAATACAGAATCACACAGATAATGCACCTACACGCAAGAGCAAGAACTAAAGCTATGCAAGTAGCATGGATCTATCAATGCCAAAGTCTGCTCATCCTGCCAAGCCAGCCCAATGCCCACTCCTGCTGAGCAAGTCCACCATTATGCAGTCCATGTTTTCCAAGGCTCTTTCAGAAGTGGTCCTGACACCAATAACTACAAAATCCTGTCCTCAGTTCCACTCTAGGTGAAAATGTTCTTGATGATCATCTGCACTGCATTATCACACCCCTTACATATATATGTCAGTTACTTGTCCAAGCCACCCCTGCTGTGCAACCTAGATGTCACTATCTTGTATTCGGGTCCAGAATGTCCCTGATGTGCTAACAGAGCAGTGAAAGCTACACTTAAATTCAATTTCAGACTAATCACTAAGAATTGAGGCAAACACAAACCTCACTATTTATAGACAGAGCAGTTAAATGATTTCTTTGTGGCCTGCTCCTGTCATTAAGCATTGTAAGATTAGACCACAGATGTTATTTTAAAAGGAAAAAAACGAAACTTCGCAATTTGCTTTTACTTCCAGTAGGAAAAAAGGAAAATTGTGGCAGACAAAAATGCCCGGACCAGGTCCTGGTTCCTTAGTGATGAGTGTCCCATTTCTTGCTTCTTTGAGGAAAGAGCAAACTATTCATATCTCAGGACAGAAGATTGAGACCTGAACTATATTAATGGGTATTTGAATTTCTAGCACTACCTCAGGCAGTTCACTTTTGTCTTCCTATGTCTTAGTGTACTCATGAGTAAAATGAGATTAAATTTGAAATAAATGCAGTTTCTTTTATAACAAAGGTACAAACAAACACCCATATAAAATAAGGAGCAGCTGTTACCAGTTCTGGACAAAGCCCAGAAAATATTTACTTAAAATCAGTGAGCAGAGCCTGCCCCTCTCAAGTATTTCAGGTTAATGAGCATATTTCACTGCACTTTTCATATATCTTCCATCTAGTATTTCAGAAATACTTTTAACTCTCGGATGAAGTTCAGGATTTACAAGACACCCATGAACAAGGAACTCAATTTTCTCTTTGTAAGAAAGGAATGGATGCTAAATCACTTGTAAAAGTTACAAAATGAGGCCACGTAGGACAAGAAAACACTTGTAGTCTGATCTTGCTGTAGTGCAGCCTCTTGAGTTCCCATATCTAAGGGGCAGACCAGATTCTTAAAAGCTTTCAGATTCGGTTTCAGTGTTTGGCAAACTATGGCATTTACTACAGCCTGAGTGGTGCTTGATCTTTGAGAAAGATCTACAGACACTTAATGCTTTGTATTCTCTTCAGAAACAGACATCAGATGCATGAGGCACTATTGTCTGCTTCTGACATATAAATTGGAAGCTGCTCTGAAACGGTAAAGTGATTTCTTTAAAGTACTCAAACTTGATTGTTTTAGGTTAATTTTTATTTAAATCTCCTTTCATTCTATTAGCATGTTGGAAAAATCTCGCACCAAATTACTTTTTACAGTAGCAATTTCCCAAATTTTTTGTTAAAGATGACAGGCTGCTTAGCTGAACTCTGAGGAAAGCAATCTGGCCCTGTGTCCTGACATAGTTCTTTTAAATTAGTACTGGTAGCAGGAGAAGTAACTATGAAATTAATAAACCCAGAAATTCATGAAATAACTATAGGCTTTCCGAAAAACAGCATGAATGATTCATTGCTTTAGTTAAACTACTTATCATTAGTTCAAGTGGCAAAAAAAAGGAAGGCAGCAGCTGGTGCTTAAAAAAATCTTAAGAAAAATGCAGAAGATAAGGCATCATTTTGTCTCTTGGGAAAGGAACTTGACTGTACTGTTCTGTCCCTAATGGATTCAACTTCTAAAACCTCAAGAACAAGAAAATGCACACTCTTCTGGGAATGTCTAATTCCGCAGCCTTTTGATAAGGCAAACTTTCTACTTCACTCGGGTTAAATTGGGAAGTTGAAAAAACCACACGTCGCATTTTCACTCCACTACTTAAAATGCAGCCTGTAGGTTCAAAGGAGGCAAAGCTATCACTCAGAATCTTCTAAGACCTTTCAGAATAGAATATATTAGAAAGCTACTAAATAGATGCTCAGTATCCAAAGCACAAAAAATAGAGATTATAAAACCCAACTGAGATGTATATGTAGATTATGACAGTTCTGAAAATAAAGCAATTTTTCTCCTAATGAGCTTGAGACAAGCTATTACCTTTGTAGTTGTTCCTTTTACCTGTTGGCATTATCCAATAGCTTGGCAGATTCAGTCCTCCTAATGTACAACTCCCTTTCTGGTGTGCTAACTGTTCACATGAGTGAACATTACATGCCATTATCCCAGCCAAAAAAGCCTCTACTTCTCGAGAGGTTTGATTTCAGAGTAATACCAAAACAGGAGCATTTGTACCACTGTGTTACACTGGAAGGGAATGCTTGAGTTTATAAAAACCTTCCTTGCCCCACTCCTTCAAGAAAGATATAACATATCTACTTCTGTAGAAAGTTTCAGTTAATAGGTAGAAAGATAAAATTTCATCTAGTGAACAGAAGAGCAAGAAGTTGAATGCATGAAGTAACATACCTGCAAATTATTCACTCAACTTCCCCAGTCAAGTGGACAAAAAGAACACAGTGGGTCCACAAAGGAAAACAAGCCTGGAATTGAGTAGAGAGAACAAGAGCCACTGGTGACAGGGTCCATCAACAGCAAAGCAAGGCAAAATGATGAACCATGTCTCACATCCAGGAGCAGCAGGAAACAGGCCTACCATGTAGCTCCCAAGCTGAGGACAGAAGACCAAAGACAGCACAGGAGACAAGCTACCTGCATCCTAAACCAGAGCCCATCTAGCAACACCATTCTCAAAACAGAAACAAAGCCTCCCCCCTGAACTTAAATGGGGCTCCTGGGCCAATGGGCAGAGGAAGCACAGGTGGGGTCCCTCAGGTCACAGGTGGGAAGCAGAGGAAGTTTGGAGGAAGCACAGGTGGGGTCCCTCTGGGCCATTGAGGCTCATCAGGGCCTTGCCTATAGTCAGTTCTAATTTGCCTTCTCTGTGTCTCTTGTGCTTTTCTATAACCTAGATATTTGTTGTCCTGTCCCTCAGTTACCTCTTCTAATATCTGAAGACTCCTAGTCTACCTAAGCATTCTATGAATTTGTGATTATCCTTGTCAATGCTCTCTGAGCCCTCTCCAACCTTATATCCTCCTGAGGTGGAGGAAGGCAAACAGAACCTCACATGATATTCTGGAAACAGAGATATTACAGATTTATACAGGTCATAAGTATTAGATGATTTTTTTGTTCTCCAAGCCTTTTTAATAAATCCAAAATATTTGGATTTTGCTGTTTCAGTCACTACTTAGCACTACTGAGCTCGATGAAAACTGGTATTTTCGTAGAGCTAGCTATTGAAATCACCCCAATATCCTAAATAATAAGAATCTAGAACCACTTTTTTAATGCACAAAATTAGGATTGCTTTACTTTCCTTGGCAAAGAATTTCCTTTGCCTGTCATTACTGAGTTGGGCAGTATTTTGAGGTCCTTTTTCCTGTCTCCACTCCTTTGACTAACTAAGGATCTTTGACAGAATGGGTTCCCTGGTTAACCACTCTTCTTTTCTGACCATAGGATGTTTCTGCTTTTCAGACTATTGAGACTGGGAAGGACCTAAAGGTAAACATGCTTGGCAAAAAGTCTCCACCAGCAGCAGACCTGACTCCTAGCCCCCAGGGCTGGGGCATATTGGCTCCCCAGCAGCTTGAGTTCCTGGTAGCAAGTGATGCATGCACTGGGGGACATGAATGATGTGACAGAGAACAGATCCACACTAGGGTGCTCACAAAAGGCCATTGTATCTTGGCCCCTTAATGTTTCAATCCACCTCTGCATTGTCAGCATTTTGGTAGAAATGATATGTCTGGCTATCAGGCAGAGGCATGGGCAGAGCTCTGACATTTATATATATATATATATACATATATCACAAGTCTGAGGTACTGTTGCTCTATCTCAGCAGCAATTTTCCTGTAGCAAGGGAAGAGGGAAGCTTAGAGGCCATGCAGTTCCTAGGGTATAATAAATATCTGCATATATAATACATCTTTACTTGAAAACTTTGTGTTTGGCTTTAAGTTTTACCACATCTCTCATTCTCCCCTGTCAGCAGACATTTAAAAGTTCTGTCTTATGTAGGCAGATCACCCTCTCCTTCCAGGTATTAGTGTTAACACGAGGCCTCCCCTCACATCTCCCAGCTGAAGATTCATCCACAGATAGCCCCCTCCAACAGCAATGAAACACCTACAGCCCCAGCTCCCAGCCATTTCTGTTGTCCCTGCAGCACTCCAGAATTCTTCAATGCTATTTTAGGAGAGATTATCATCCCCCCTGGGGTTCCTATGTCTTTGAAGATAGACAGAAGAAAAAGAACAAATCCTTCCACCCTAACACACACACACACACAGAGCTCTCATTTGCTCTTGGGCTTCTTGGAGTTTTCATACTTTTGTCTGGGTCAGCCAGTTTTCCTTCTCAGTACCAGCAAGCTGTCTGCTGACTACTTCCTTTTCACCACAGGCTGTAAAATGCCTGTCCCGTTGAGGACATGCAATCTCCAAGCAGACTGCAGACTACTGCCCAAACCCTGTGATTTACAATTTGTGGCCAAACATAACACCAAGTATCACACAAAATATCATATTACCCCTTGCCCCTCCAAAAACTCACCCTTGTTGAGAAGGAAATACTCCTTTCTTACAAGAAATCCCACCAAAAGTTCTGACTTCAGTGGCTCTCCTGCTCACTGGGATCTTCTCTGGAAAAGCCACTACTTAAAATTATTTGTAGACTGCAGGAATACACACGTTGGCACGACTATCAGCAGTACAGGACATAGGTCCTGCTAGGTACCCTGTGATTCTATGACTCTGTATGTGGAGTGGTTTTTTTAATCATGTATTAGAAGTGCATTAGAAGTTCAAAGGCAAAAAATATACCACTTTTGCATCTGTCAAGAACACCTGAGCAAAAAAGCACCAGAAGCAGATCTGCAAACCTTACACCTGAAGAGCAGAGCTGTTTTGCAACATCACCCATAATCATGATCCACAGCTGAACTTATTGAGGGACTGGAAACTGATGTTCATACTATGAAGAGATACAGAGTTAAAACAGTCAAGAAGCCATGGGCTGAAAAAAGTAAAACTGAGTATGTTCTTGCTCTCCTAGCTCTCAGGTAGTAGTCCTGCCATGAAGGTGATCTGACGGTTCATTTCCTTGACAAATAATCAGAGAAGTCTCCCTTCTCTGGTCATCTCTTCCCTAATCCCCACAATGCTAATTTTTTTCAGTAGCGTGTATGCTTAGACACCAGGTTTCTTTACTCTTCCAAAAGATAATTCAGGGTTAAGAAACTCTTACAGAATCTCATTATCCACTATCTTTCATGATTTTAATTTTTCTAAGTTCTACATCATGCACCAATTAAGTACAACATCTCACATCTAAACCAATAAAATCTTCTCATTACCTTCCTTTCCAGAGCACTAGGCTGCACATACTAGATTCTCAAAACTTTCTTATTTAAAATTATGCTTTCCTCTTTGAAGTTTATGAAAAATTTCCTAGTTGAAAAAAAGTAGCTGTCATTACTGCTGTAGGTTTGGTTTTGCTTTTCTATTCAGAAATTGCAGTATTAGAAGAAGTGGGAACAGGACTCAAACATGACATCCACTGTTATCCTTACATCTGTTACCAGGAACAATGCCTCTGATGAATTAAATAAATCTTTTCTTTTAAACACAAAACCACATAAAATTAACATCCATCTGCTTGAGAGATTGCACTGCAATTTTCCTCTTTGAGATGGCAGCTTTTGGTCAGGCATTGCAGCTTTTATTTTTGCTGTTCCATAAGGAAAAGCATAAGGAATGTTATGTTATGTTTTCTGAATAGCAGAAAAAGGGCTTTGTGCACATCTTGTAGGCAGCAGGGACCACTACAAGAATGGAGAGGTCAGCGTTCAAAGA
This sequence comes from Heliangelus exortis, assembly GCF_036169615.1. Classification (NCBI taxonomy): domain Eukaryota; kingdom Metazoa; phylum Chordata; class Aves; order Apodiformes; family Trochilidae; genus Heliangelus; species Heliangelus exortis. The sequence continues at coordinate 53,281,128 of NC_092423.1, read as the reverse complement.
CCTGATTGTACACAGGGCTTATGAACACAATTTCTATCCAGACATCATCATGTATATGACAAAGGCTTAGAGAAAACACAAAAAACACATCTCTTTCCCTCTGTAAGCAAAAAGTTGTACATATCACATAAAGCTAATTCAGCTGGACAGGCCAATAGTCCCTGGAAGTAAAGAACAAAAAGCTTGCAAAATTAGTCTCCAGACCTTCACTTTGTTCTCTGCTCTTTGCTGCAGCCACTTTCCCTTCAGTGTGGAAGCTGAGTTGCAGGCTCTGTTCAGAAGAGAAGAGAACAAAAAGTACAGGAGCATCCTCTTTATTTCCTGCAAAACAGTAAGAGGGTACCATCCCTGTGGAGCTCAATGCCCTCCATGGCAGATGTCCAAGCAGTATACATTAACTTTCAATGTATTTCCTCTGAAGAAACAACCAGGTGGTTATTTGGCCAACAGCTTGTTCATCTGTTTTTCATTTGCTGAGTAAGCTGTTAGAAATATAACCTTCTGATGCTGTGAGCCATGCCAAGTCAAAACAGTCATCTGTTCTAATATGGAAAGGGGAGGAAGTATTTTTTGGTCTTCTCTTTCTTGAGAAATACTTCTCTTTCATCGATACTTCACAAAAGTTAGTGATGGGCAGAGAAATTTTTGCACTTAAAACCAAAGAAGCTGCAGGACCCATCAAATAAAGTGCAAAGTTCATGCTATAATCAGTTGGCAAAAGCTGCGTAATAGATACAGAAGCAGAGATAAGGGTGGTTCTCTGGTCCAGTGTCAGGAGAGAAAACTAATGGAACAGAAACACTACAAGCAGCTGCGAGACTTCAGTGCTTCTTTAAACCAAAGCTGCCGTTTGCTTATTATGAACACAGCCCTGCCAGGCCAAAAAGTACCTTCCAAGACACACTGACCATAATGATTATCACTGCTGCCTTATATGAACTTCTCCCAGGTAGGTTTTGGAGTGAAGGAGATGCCATCTTGGGAAACCAGAAAAGGGCAACCTATATCCCTGCGGGATGGAAAATGTAATGAATAGTGTCCATCAGGGGTGTGAGGTTCTGTGGAGAACCTTTGTTCCAAAACTGAGTCTCGCTGCTTATACCTCATAACAAAATATAATAAAAGTAGTATTTTTATGTCTTTCAGATAACATGACTAGATCTAGAGCTGGACTTCATTGCAGAAGTTACAAAATATCTTGCAAAAGACTGTCCTAAAAGCATCTAAGTTCTCAAGCTGGCTAAATATATATGATGATCAGCTAATGTTTATCTAATGGTTAAAATATTTCATACAATTCCATTGAACTTTTCAAGGCAGTACTGACACTGCCCTTGTAAATGTTAAAACTTAACAATTCCCAGGATTTAAATGTCAAATATAGTGGTAAGACATTTCTGGGAGCTTTGTGGTTCAGCATGTTCTTTTGTCCCAGCCAACCCATCTTGAATTCAGTCAGACTACATGTAGCACAAACACTTGCAAGCTGACCCTTTGCACTTCAAGATCAAAGAAATATGTAGCACAAGGCTTTATGAATCAGTCACAGAAGTGAATTTATGCTTAACAAGTGAACCTGTTTCTCTTCAGGCTTCAAGTGGAACAGTGAAGACTCATTCTGCTAAAGACAGAAACATCCTCGCCTGTGGATAAATTAGTGGATACTCAGTTCAAAAGAAAGATGAACTTGAAAGTGGATGGCAGGCCTTTGTTTTCTATTTCCACCCCAAAATAAAATGTGTGAGGTAATTTCAAGCAGATAACTTCACCTAGATCCTGCCTTCATCTCCTGCCCCACTAAACCATAACCACACCTGCATCTTCCTTTCACTAAGAGCCACTGCAGTCCTTGGTGTATTTTTTTATGTGCTTATTGGACCTTACCTCAAATGCTGTCCAGAAATCACACAGGTTTTTGAGTTCTCTGACAAAAGGCCAGGGAATGGTAAATTATTGTTTGTAATTAAAGTCCAATGTATAAATGTTTCGTTTGCAACTGTGAGCATGTGCAGTTACATTCCTCAGCCTGTTAACATACATTATTAATATAGGCATGCAATGCCATGGCAACTGACTATGAGAACAACAGTGTTCACCAGTAAAACAAGAATGTGTTTGAATATATGTGTTTAATACTAGAGACTGTGTCATGAGTTATGCTATATGGTAATATAACAACTAGGTTCTCATTATTTATTAAATATAATACAAAATTATACAGACACACATAAAATCACTAAATTCCAAAGCATAGAGTGTCAGACATTTCCTTCAAAAAAAGACCCTGTAACTATCTCACATTCCCTCTTTCATTTTCTTAAGTAGCACAAGTTCTCCAGGGTAGGAACAAAATGCTTAGTGCAGCAGTTTACTCAGTGACTGATAGACTTTGAAGGGGACCTCTATCAATTTACATGTATTTCCTATGTGTTTGTATTTGAATTTATGCTGAGGTAGAAGTTATCAAGAAAACAGCTTGAGAGGGATGTGTGAAGTAAGGGTCTTTGCTCCATGCCCCAATTTCCTCAGTCTGGAAGGTGGTTTCTGTATGAATACCATCCACAGCCACATTGTTGTTCTTATGTGCAAAAGCAGAGAGGGATTTCTCCTGTCTTCCTCCCTGTAAAACTGGAGTGACCCTGTTTTCAGCCATCAGCAATATTCCAGAGCACATCTACCTACAAAGTATCTCTGTTTCTGAGCTGTCACCCACAAGCTCATGGCCTGCACTCTTAGCTTTTACTCTTCTGAGAAAGACACAGACCTTTCAGGGCCTGAGTGTTGAAAGTAAAGACAAGCTGATTTAGAAGTGTCCTTGCACTCCCTCCATCAGCATAAAGCTGCTTATACATCACAGGAAGCAATGGTGATGAATAGAAAGGGAACATCTCAGCATCTCAATTGGTCCCATGCACTGAGGAAGGGTGTGAGGCTGCAGCTTGAGCAGGATTGTATGACCAAGGATTATTTGTAGCTCCCTGCAACATGAAAGCCTGGTGTTACCTCAATAGGTATGCCAAGGATTTTGACACTACAGATTATTTTTAAATCAAAATGTCAAGTTCTCTTCCAACTCTGTCTCCTGGGAAGAATCAGAATACCCATAGAAAGCAATATATTGACATTCCTGGAGACCAGAGGTTTCTCACTTACTTCCCATGTTAAGTACAGCATGAACAATCATATCTTGCAAACATAAATCTTACTAGGCTATCTATAATAAGTGTCTTCAGCACCCTCCAATTACTGTCCTACAAGGCTGCTATGTACAAAACTTGGCACATTTCACCAATGCAGATAAGAAAGTAGCTCTCAATTTCTTCTGGACTGGTCAGACATTTTTAAATTATGCTATCATAAGCTCTATTCCAAATGGCATCCTCAAACTCCAAGTTTTATATTCTATTATCTTGTTAAAAACTCATTAAGTAAAAATTTTAGTTTTGTAGATTCAGGTCCTTTGAATAGAAAAATCCAGTTTTTCCCTTTCTGCCTCTCCTTTCATGGTTCATAATTTTGTGAATGTTTTAATACAGTCATAATTGTATGGTATTACAGACTATTAAAAGAAAATATAATTTAGCTTCTATTTTACTTAGAAATGAGGTGATCTTCAAAACATTTTAAGCTGTGACACAGGAGATTTGTTTTCAGTTTTTGCTACAAAAGCTTTCTGCATTATACTAGGCAAGATATTTGATTGCTCTGTCCCTTCTCTGATTGCGTAAATACATCCCTTTCTTCTCTCTTGAATTATCTTGGCTATGTGCTGAGACAACCTCTACCTCTCTTCTCTTGGTGGGACAATGTTCCTCCATTAGGAACACACAAACTTGCACAATACCTAACAGCAGAAACCTGGAGGAAACAGAAATCATGCATCTTCATCCTTACTCTTCACCTTTCCTTTGACTTCTCCATGCAAAATGTACCTTGACATAAGCAGACTAAGCCACTTGCCTTGTAAGGAGACTATTGTACTGTTTCTTAGAAAAAACAAAATTGTCTTGAGCAGATGTAACACAAGCAGATGCAACTGATTGCAGGAAGTCTTGCCCACCAATCTGTTAGATACCAAAGTAAGGAAGGTCCGCACCTTGCATGTTACTCTGCATAGATGTGCTCAAGTTTTCACATCCAGGCTTCTTTTTGTTGTTTGTTTGTCCACACAGATTTCACTACAGGATCAAGAACCAAATTCATGGAGGAATCAAAAAACCAGATTCTTACAAAATACAAGAAAAATGCATGGGTGAGGGGGAAGATTTGAATGAGGAATGTGTAAGAGTCCCCACATCCATTCCTTGCACATAGATGAAAAGCAAAGAATTTGTTTCACTTGGAATTACTGTATGTAAAGATATAAAACTACAGTGCCTATTTAATTTCTGTGTTTAATTTCTGTGCAGGGAACAACTGGAAACAAAATTTAAAAAAAAAAAAAAAAAAGGCTTAACAGAAGCCTTTTCTCTCCTCTGAGAGAAAAACTCTGAGAAAACCATTTTTCTGTAGGTAGCTAAAAAAAAGCTGTTAAAACCATGAGCTGCAGTTATCAACCTGCATCCTTACGACCTAAACATTCAGTCTGCCCTGACACAGGTCACTGGAGCTTTTGTGGGAGTTTGGTTTGAGGATAGTTGGCTTGTTCTGCTGGGCCAGCTCCAGATGCCACTCTGAGGCCCTCAGGGCTTGAGCGTCTGCTAGCAAAGCCTGCTGGCCTTTGCCAGAGAGTGACACACAGGTTTTGTCTGGCAAAAGGAGGGGAAGAGTCTGGCTTTATGCTTTGGAGTTGCATACACTGGCCAAGTTGCTTCCATGACTGTGCCTGTATGGAGCTGACGCTATGCAGATACCTATTGTACCATATATGCTTGTGAGTTACAGCCAGCTCAGTTCCACCACCCAAAATCCAGCTCATTTTCAGAGTCTACATTGTATCTCAACATCCATGTGTTTAACTACTGGCACAACTTTGGTGTATAAACATGAATTCTCACTAGCAGGGAAGCTGCCAGTACAGAAATTACAAACAAAAAAGTCATATGCAAACTATGATGGATAAGAGGCCATATTTTACACAAGAAGCACTGCAGGCAAAAGGAGAGAATCTATTTCCTGACCACTTCCAATCCTTGTACAGTAAAATGGGTCAGAAAGAGGCAGAGATGCTATCCCTACACACTTCTCCAAACCAGCTGCTTTCACACACTATATTTATAGCAGGTTATTTTGGCAACATAGTAATTCATTGTGCTCCTGATGTCTAGGGCTTGAAGGAATAATCTGGGCATCAATACGTATCTCCATAGAGGGGTGCCCTGACTCTTCCCTTGTGAATATATCTTTAATACAAGTGCATTTCCAAAACTGTGCTTCATTTCACTGGTTTTACAATACAAAAAATGAAAGCTGATGGTAGTTCTCAGTGGCTTACCTTCCAAACAGAAAGGAAGGAATATCATATCTCAGGTGCTTTAAAAGGAAATTGTCGTCTCTCATTAGTGACTGTGCTTGAAGTGCCACTTTGACTCATCAGGAAAATATGGAACTAGGAGACATTTGCATGTGGAATTTTCTTTTCCTGAGATGAGACTTGTCAAGGTATTAAGCAGTACACCTGGTAGCAAATGCTTGCTGGATTAGGTCCTAAAAATGGTGGTAAATTTAGGGTGTCTTTGTCATGGTCTAAACAGAGAATTACCATGTGTAATGTTCAAGCCCAGCTGGTAACAACCAGGCCTCCACCCACTCACCCCCCACGCCCCCAGCTTGGGGACAGGCAGGTAAAAATCCATCTAAAGGGTGGTTAATTGAGTCAAGGACTGGGAGATCTTCACTCCCCAGCTATGGCACAGGCAAAACAGACAGACCGGGGAGAAAAAAAAAGAATCTATCAGAACAGGAGAAAAAGAAAATATGACCAGACCATGAAAACCCTTTCTCTACTCCTCCCTTCTTCCCAGTCCCGGATCCCTTCACTGCTGCCTCCCACTCAGGGCACAGGGGGACAAGGAGTGGGATTTAGGGTCAGTTCCCCACATGTTTTTTCTGCCACTCCTTCCTCCTCAGCGAGAGGACTCCTCACATTCTTTCCCCACTCCTCCCCTCTCACGGGAGAGAGCCCCTCCTGACCCCTGGGACATGAGTCCCTCCCACAGGTGCAGTCCCTCAGGAACTGCTCCAGCCCGGGCTGCACACAGAGTCACGGCTGCTGTGGGAGCAGTCACCTCCTCTGGCACGGGGTCCTACATGGCTGCAGATCCACATCTGTTCCTCTCTGTCATCCTACACAGCTGCAGGTCCATGGCTGCCCACTGGGATCCTTCATGGGCTGCAGATTCACATAGGCCCCACCAGGGTCCTTCAGGGACTGCTCCACCCTCCTCCTCCAAGGGCTATGGGGCACAGCTGCCACCTCACCATGGGCTGTGGGCAAACCCCTGCTCAGGCACCTCCTCCACCTCCTTCCTCACCCAATACACCATGAAACCAGGTATCCAGCTGGGAGAGAAAAAGGTGGGGAGGTGTGCAGTAGGCCCACTTTAAACCAGTAGTGTCAGGCTTTAAAATAAAGATACAGATTATGGTGAAGGCAGACCTGATATCTTAAAATACCAGTACTGTAGCTGCATTTAGCTAAATGGAAGTCATCACAGATTCACAGCAAGGTAGGAAGTTCAACTTTGTAAATATACAACTGGCCTGGGACTTGGGTTAAGACCTTAGATTTTCTGTCTGTACTTGGAGAAGCCAGCTATGTGCTCTCTTGCTCTGTCTTATAACCACACCTGTACAACAAGGATGCTACTTCTCTGCCTCACTGTTTGGGGAAGGGGACAGGGATATTTACACACATTGGAACTTAAGCCTCAGGGAGAAGGAGCCAGGAGAGCATTGCTGGAGGTCTGAGCTTATGTGTCTAGGGAGGGGGAGAGGGAACTTGCCACCACATTGAACATAAATGATGTGGCTTCCAGGAAATGGGGGAAGCTTGCCAGAGCTGTACTTAAACAGATGATTTTAAAACACCATCTGTGATTTCAACTGCTAGTGCTTAACTGCTCTTTGAGGAGAGTATATGAAGATGGAAATCCGTTTATGATTCTCTGGGACTGAGAGCAAAGATCACCCAAGATGCTTTTAGACCTTGCTCTCCACATTGGTTGTTTTGGATAGCAAAGATCACCCAAGATGCTTTTAGACCTTGTTCTCCACATTGTTTGTGTTTGGATGCTGTGTCACTAAACTGTGGCACAGAGAAAAGCAGCAATAATAACACATGTTGTAGCATAGCATCCATCATGGCAACACTGGTGGTCTAAAGCTATAAAAGAGGTGGGATTTTAAGAAGGAAGTTGCACATTTTAATAGCCCAAGGAATACAGTTGTGGGAGGAGCAAAAAACAGACAAATTTCTGAATTTCCATGGCATAGGCCACCCTATCAGTCACTGTGGCTGTGACACACAAGCTGCAGTTTCATGGCCACACAGCGAAGTCTAGTACAGCTTGTCAGGTTTGTTGATTTGCACGACCAAGAGTTCAGTCCTTTCTCTCAAAGGACACAGCCCAAACTGGTGGAAGTCCTTCGCAGGGGTCAATGGCATCTGCAAGAGCAAAGTTGAATAGGGGGATGATGTGGGGTAGGTTTTATTGAAGAAAATAATGACTTTGCAATGACTTTAGCAGCTGTGTATAAAACTGATTCACTACAATGCACCACCTCTAATTAGATTACCAGAATCTTGAGTATGTATTCTATGTGAGCCTCCATCATTTTAATTACTAAGGGTCATGTGTCAGAGGATGGTTCAGGTGAGAAGAGTATTTCAGGCAAGGGAAAGATGAGTTCTCCCAGCTGGGCCTAGGAAGATGAGCTTAAACACAGCTGTGTTTTGAAAAAAATTCTAATAAACTGAAAGGTGTGAGGTGCCAATTGTCTTCTTCTCTTGCAAGACTTAATATAAAATGATGGGAGGAGGGGGTGAAACAACAAAACCCACTGCTCACCATTGATGATCATGCTGTGAAGGCCAGAAGTGTTTTTAACCTGCTAACCAAACACACTGACTTTCATACAATGTCTAAGCAGAGGAAACAAAGTAATTTATCCAATTAAAACCTGAACTTGACAACTTTTTCTTTTCTTGAAAGTCATGAGCACTCACAGAACCCCATGCTCAGTTTCAGTAGCTAAATTGCCTCAGGAAATAAAAAGCTTTTAAAAAGTCACAGGCAGATAGCTTTGAAATTCCAAGCTATCCCGATAAAAGAAAGAACAAAGCAGATATAAAACATCATTGGCTTGCAGCTTTCAATTTATTTTTTCAATTCAACTGGCATAATGTTCATCTCTCCTTCTTTGTACAATCCCCAAAATTCCTGAACTGCATGACATGGTAATTTATGTTTCTTCAGGCCTGTTCTTTTATAAAAAGCTTCTAGCATTGCCCAGGAAGATTGACTGACACTTTGCATTATGGAACACAGTTGCTTCTGGCTTTGCCAAATGTTACCAATTTGGAACAACACTGTCTTGGCTGAATGTTTGCCTAAGGCTGATTATCTATAAAATAAAATAAAATAAAATAAAATAAAATAAAATAAAATAAAATAAAATAAAATAAAATAAAATAAAATAAAATAAAATAAAATAAACCCAATGGTCAATATTGTTAAAATGTTTCTAAATAAACTACTAGAAAAAGTACTGGTTTGGACATTAGAAGATTTTTTTTTTCTTTGAAATGCTAAGGGGACTTGCTATGTTGAAAGAGAAAATAGAAGTTTGGCAGAGATGTCTTCTGAGTCATGCAAAGAAAATAATCTGCCCAGGCTTCATACATTAGGAAAATAACATTTAAGAAATTCAGGTTGCTAAAAATTACACTTCTGACCGAGCATTCAGTGCCCCAGAGTACAGCCAAGCTTACCTGAGTGCCATTCTGGTGGAGGATTACCAGGAGGGCAAACCTGTCCTTTCCTGTAAGCCATCATGGGTGTGGAGGGAAGCAGCGGAGCAGAGCCCAGGCACCACATCTCTCTCTCTCTCGGGTGTGGGTGGCCGGCATCCCAGGAGCTGGGAGGAGGGAGCCATCTGCTCCAAATGCTGTGAACAAACCAGCTCAGGTGGAAATTAGAAGGTTGCACTAAACTAAAGGGTGAAGTAAGGGCTTGAAAAGACAAACCACAGTTCAAAGCAGCAGGGAACACTAGGCTGTACAGAGCTATACTGGCTCAGGCTAGAAAGCAGAGCAGATCCACGTGGCTGCAATCTGGGAGAGGGAACAGAAGGAGACTGGACTAGAAACTGCCCTGAGGCTGGGGCTAATGGTAATGAGAGGGAGAGATTGGGACTCAAGTCACTGGCTTCCTGTTTCTTGTAATGTAACTACGTTCAGATGGATTTTCAGGGATGGTGAAGCATGTGCCACCTCCTGACAAATCTCACTTCCCTGCTCCAGAAGGCAGGTTTGCTGCAGCTGGCCAAAATGTCTGCAGCATTCTCACTGAGTGAGCTTTGAGTTTGGTTTTGCTGTGTGATCAGCAGGTTTATAGTTACTCTAAAAGATAATGGTTGTAAAGCACATTAAGACTCCATGGCTTTGTTCCTCCTTTTTTAAGGTCTACCAACCATTTTCTGGCTTATGTCCATAGTGAAAATTATTAAGACACAAGAGCTGCATTAGATTATTTGCTGAGAACGAAATATAAAAGGTCCTGCCTCTTGATTTCTAGGTGCTACAGTAATAAAAACTACAATGCACGCATTTTTTCTTGCTACAATGCTAATTTTAAACAAATCAGTGGCAAGAAGGTCACAATGCCAGCCCCTTCTGATCACTATAAGGATTTGTTGGATCATGAATTATAGCTCACTTTTAACATCTTGCAGCAGTACTTTCAGGCATGATAGGCCCAGTATGACCAGTTAGAGATTCCATACACCCTTTGTATTTGAGTTTGTTTTGTTGTCTTAATAAGTTTTTCCACTCTGCACTTAAATAGCACAATCAGCCAGAAAATTTGCATTGGAGAAGCCAATGAATCATTTTCTCTGTTCCATATCTGTAATAACACTTCTTACTTCACAAAACCTTTTTATATGTTACTCCTCAAACAGACAAATGGTTCATTCCTACCTGATGGCATGAGGTCAATTGCATGCTCTTGACCTGGTGGTGGACAAATGAGATTTTTCTTGAAACTTTTTCTGCAAACTCCTTCATTTGAGCCACAACACAAAGCTCTGCTGAATCTGATCCAATGGTTTATTGAAACAGCACGCTCAGCCCATTAGAACTATTGTTGCTCCATCTCTGACAAGAAGGGCCCTTACATGTTATACACAATAGCTTCACCCCAGATAATCCACTGTATAGCATCAACAATTTTTGCAGTGCAGAAGAATTCCCCTTCAGTTATGATTACTGAAAAAAAGAGCCAGACAACTTCATTTTTAAAGACTAAAAATGTGGTCACACATACAATCTGAAGTCATACGGTCAACATAGGATTTCTGCCTGGAGTGGAGTCTGGTTTACTGTAGCTTGGTTTCAAGTGCCTCTAATATCTTCATCTATAAAAACTCTGATATTTTCATGGGAAAAAAAGCAGCAATCCTATCATCACATTAGAAACCCTTAGACCACCTAAGTAGCAGTTTGTTTTGTGCCAAGCCCTGTCAAGCAATGAATTTTATACCCTACTTTTTACTCTCTTTGAACAGCTTTAGGTAATGCAACCTTCCTGTCATTGTTTGTTCCCTTCAGAAAATTTGAGGTTTTAATAAAGAAATACTTCAACAAAATGCATCAGATACAAGCTTGAGGGTAAAAATGTTTTGAGGACAGAATAGACTGAAACAAAAACCCCACACTTCATGAATAGGATAGCTGAAAAGTATTTCAGATTTTCAGAAAATAGAGCTTGGTAGCACAATTTAATATATCTTTGGGCGATTTCTCAACTTGAAGATCATGCTGCTTCCCAGCCAAAACACTTCCAGGAAACTAAAGTAAAATAGGCTGCTGATGTGTTTTTCTACAAAGGCTCATGACGAATAAATACAATTATTCACCAACTGCTCAAAGAAGCAGGTGGGCTGAGAGGTCCATCCCTGTGGTTTTCATCAGCATGTGTTACAATACTCTGCCAAATTTAACACCTTCCACATCCTCAGCAGACAAAGATTATCTTCTAGGTGACAGTCAACAGCCAGCAAGCACCCAGGCTGTACTGTCAACATTCATCTCATTAACAGCTCCTGAACCACTAGCCCAGAGGAATAGGTATTTCCAACGCAATTAAGTTATTTTATACAAATTATGCAAAAAGGATCAGTATCACGATGAAGATGAAAGACCAAAATTAGTGACCTGCTGAAGGGAAAGTGCAGAGTGAGTCTGTTCTTCACTCCCAGGGAAATGAGTAGCAGGGCACAAGGCAACACAGAGCTTGCAGATTTCCACTGGCTCCTGGTGCGACACAGGGGGAGAGGGTGGCATTACTGGAATGGGAGGAGAGGAAAGAGCAAAGGACTGGAAACCACAGGAATTTGGCTGTGTGAAGTCCATGGCTGAAAGAATTGCTTGTTTTTCAATACAGGTTAATGAAACTTATCTCCATGTCTTCACAAGCAAGTGTAAAACATACTTGGCCTGCAATGAGGAAGGATGGGCACCCTACATGAATGTGAGGTTTACCAAGGCGTGGTGTGTTACAAATCCCTCCCAGGACCAGAAAACACTTGCTCTGATTTCTCACTAGCAACATTGCCCTAAAAAGAACCAGTAGTTTGCTTATATCCTTTATAAAAATCAGCCTAATCTGAAGTAAGAAAATTCAGTTTTTTCATATCCTCCTGGTGCCCTTCATAACAAAAAGATCAAGTTCTGAGAAGGGATACTG